>NW_028190551.1:62208-82464 GCF_048542155.1 Nylanderia fulva | reverse complement strand
TTGTCTAAGTGGGTGCTACTAGAAGGGAAATTACAAGAGAGTATCGTTGAGAGAGAAAAATTAAAGTGTACTTACCTGGCATCGAAAAATTCTATCAGTTCGATGTCCTATGTTCAAGTGGCGTTCACTCCATGGTCCGGAACAGCAGCATCTGAAACAGAAAAAAAAGAAATTATCCAACGTACTACACTAAAAAGCGGATTCAAGACTAATTCTTCGGTAATGATTGTTAAGCCTTTAAATGAAAAGGACAATTTAACGTGTGAGGATGTCAAAGAAAAACTTACAAAGAAAATGAATCCGTTAATTAAAGAAATAAGGATTAAAAGAATGAGAAAGGTGGGAGACAGAGGCATTCTAGTGGAAACGGAAGGTGGAAACGAATTAAAAAAGATCCAGCAGATAATAGAAGACAATGAATGCGGGCTGAAAACAGAGCTGCCTAAGAAAACTGGACCCAGTATGATAGTATATGACGTAGAAAAGTCGGTCACAAAGGAGCAGTTTATGGAACAATTTTGGTCTAAGAATGTTGGAAAACTTGGAATCGCCAAGCAGGAAAATGAAAGCAGGGTTAAATACAGATACAACACATTTGTTAAAACCAGAAATACTAATAACTGGGTAATAGAGGTGACAGGAGAGATAAGAAGAAAACTCTTGGAGCAAGAACGACTATATATTGACTGGAGATCATACAAGGTTAATGATTACTTAGCCTTGACTAGGTGCTTCCGTTGTCTAGGCTTAGGCCACAGTGTTAAACACTGCAAGGAAAAGACCCCCACTTGTGGACACTGTGGGGGGGGGGCGGGCCATATAAGCACCAATTGCTCAGAGAGAGAGAGAAATCTGCAGTCTGCGCTAATTGTACAAGAGCTAAAAGGAAAGACACACATCATACTGTAAGTGACAAGAGATGCCCGGAGTATCTAAGAGTAACTGAAATCGTAAAGAATAAAATAGATTATACATAATGATAAAATTCTTTCAAATAAATGTTGGCCGTTCGCAGACGGCATCATACGAATTAAGATTAAAAGTAGAGGAACAAGGCATTGATGTGTGTCTGATACAAGAACCATACGTATTCCAAGGACAAGTCAAAGGCTGCGCTTCACTTGGTGCAAGAGTTGTTCAAAGTAATAAGGTGACAGATACAAAAGCTGCTATAGTTGTATATAATCAGGAAATAACTGTCACAAAAATCGAACAGTTTACGGACGAACATATAGCTTGCGCACATATAATACATAATGAAGTAAACTTATATTTGGTATCAGTTTATTGTCAATTTTCCATGGAGCTAAACTATTTTATTAATAAGTTGGAGACTATAATAGAAACGTTCAAAAGCCACGACATGATCATATCAATGGACTCCAATGCTCACTCCAAAACTTGGTACTGCAAAGAGAACGACGCGAAAGGCGAATTACTCGAGGATTTCCTAATAAATAAAAATGTATACATTTTGAATCAGCCTGGAAACGAACCAACGTTCTCTACTATAATAGGAGAGGCCAATATAGACTTGACTGTGGTGAATAGTGGAGTCCTGAAGGATATTAATGATTGGAAGGTCTTCCCGAAAATGACTTCCTCAGACCATAATTGTATATACTTTGAACATAACAACAATAAAAATTCAGAAACAAATCAGGTAATCACAGGACAACTCTATAACTTAAAGAAGGTCAATTGGGATCAGTTTGGCGATGTTATTAAATCAGAACTCAATGGGACCTTTTGTAAAGAAATCACAAATACAAGTCCGGAGAACGCCGTTAATCTATTTAATAGAAAGATTGATCTTATATGCAGTAGCAATCTAAGTAGGAGAAGACCTCTGTCTAGGAAAACAGTACCGTGGTAGAGCGAACAACTGACCAACATAAAGAAAAGATTGGCGGCATTTCGTAGAAGCTGTAAACGGTACAGGAAACTTAAATATGAAAAGGCGTATGAATACAGTTTTGATATATACTGCAGACTAAGAAGGGACTACAAGAGAGAGATTGGAAAGGCAAAAAAGGACTCGTGGAATGATTTCGTGAACCGGAACACTACGAAAAACCCTTGGGGACTGGCATACAAGCTAATGATGGGAAAGATTAAAAATAGTAATATCCTAAGTACGATTAAATTAGGTAGCGATTTTACAACTGATTGGACTTTATCGGCGAAGTGACTTTTGGAAACATTATTGCCGGATGGAAAGGAAAGTACAGAAGCAGAGGATTCACAAAACATAAAGAACAGATATAGCGAATACTTAAACTACAATATGGAACAGGAAATAAGAATGGACGAAATAGATGAAGCAATTAAAAGAACAAAGAAGAAAAAAGTTCCTGGTCCGGATAAAATAACAGCGGAAATATTAAAAATAGTTTGGAAGGCAGCACCAAACGCACTTTACTCACTCTTCAACACATGCTTTGATAAAAACAGCTTTCCAAAGCAATGGAAACAGGCGGATTTAAAACTGCTGCTCAAAAGCCCTGAAAAGGATCCGAGCGATCCTAAATCGTACAGGCCAATCTCACTGTTGTCATTTGTTGGGAAAATGTACGAAAGAATCATGGTACAACGTTTCAAAGTAATTTACGAAAGTCTAGAAATGTGCTCCGACAATCAATATGGCTTCATAAAGGGACGATCAACGGAGGACGCAATATGCAGAGCGGTCAGCAGCGTGAAATCGGCCGAATCAAAGTACGTAATGGGCATATTTGTCGATATAAGTAGAGCATTCGACAATCTTTCTTGGATTGGGATTTTGGACAGGATTAGGAGTGTGCACTGCACAAGGAAGTTGTTTGAGGTGTTCATGGATTACTTCTCGAATCGAGAGGTACAATTGGCAAGCCGGGAGAGTGAATTGGGGGTATCCAAGCTCCTGAGTAAGGGGTGTCCTCAGGGTTCCATTTTTGGGCCCACAGCATGGAACATAGTTATGGACCAATTATTAGTGGAACAAAAAACTGAAGCTGAAACGAGATCTGAATACATAGCATATGCGGATGATATTCTAATCCTAGTGCCAGGAAAATTCAGGAAACAATTAGAGGAAGAGGCGCAGAAGGAAATAAACAGGATAATGAAATGGAGTACGGATAGCGGGTTACAAATATTGGAAAATAAAACAAGGGCTGTGTTATTAAAAGGGAATTTGGATGCTGAAAGGAAGCCCAGAGTCTTCTTAGGGCAAAAAAAGATAAAATTTTGTACAGAAATAAAGTATCTCGGAGTATACATGGATGAAAAGCTATCGTTTTTGCCGCATATAAGATATACTAAGGAGAAAGTCAGGAAAATATTCGCTAAAATTAAAAGAGTCAATAGAAGTAGATGGAGAATAGGAAGAGGATGTTTAAAACTGTTATATAAATCTCTTCTACTGCCAATTATGCTATATGCTGTGGGGGCGTGGTATCTAAGAGCCACTCACTTTCACGCTAGAAGGCAATTGGACGCTGCCCAGCGCTTTGTTATATTAGCAACTAATAATATCTGCAGAACAACATCAACTGAAGCACTACAAACTCTGACTGGTACTTTATCTATTGACTTGCAAGCTGTTAAAGACGCTGCATTTTATAATATTAAGAAAAATAAAAATTTTATTTATGATAACATGGAAATAAAAACGACTTTTGAAGAAAGAACAAAGGAGTACATAAAAACATTAAAGTCCCAAGTTGTTAAAAAGTTAGAAGAAACGTAACAACACAGATGGAAAAATTCGCTCAAGGGCCGTATTACATATACCTATATTCCCAATGTGACATTCGTGGGAAAAAATCCCTGGTTCGTTCCAAATCAGAAGATGTTCTCCATACTATCTAGTCACGGTTCTACAAACGATAGACTATTCAGATTGGGGTGAAGTTCAACACCATCCTGTCCCTATTGCGATGATGAGGAGACAGTATATCATATTATCTTCTCTTGTATAAAATATGAACATTTAAGAAACGAACGAATTAGGGAATTGAGAAATGAATGTCTTTCTGATATGGAAAGACTTATTAAAACGAAAGAAAGTTACAAAGAATTTGTTGTTTTTATTGAAAAAACATATGAAATATGGAAATGGTTTCGCTGAGTAGAATGGCTCGCCTCCACGTGGCGGGGATGGAAACGTTAGTACGAATTACTGACGGCTAAGAAGCCAATAATGAACTTAATAAATTTCTATAAAGAAATAAACTTATACATAACCACTTGAACCTATACGATCACATTATGTGAACGAGTTAGATGAATACAATTAAGCATTAGATAAAACAAGCGGATATGATATAACATTGGGAGCCGCGAAATGAAGGGTGCAACAAATAATAAATAATAAATGTCCCTATCTACTGTCTAGCGAAACCACTGCCAAGGGAACGGGCTTGGAAAAATTAGCGGGGAAAGAAGACCCTGCTGAGCTTGACTCTAGTCTGGCACTGTAAGGAGACATGAGAGGTGTAGCATAAGTGGGAGATGGCAACATCGCCGGTGAAATACCACTACTTTCATCGTTTCCTTACTTACTCGGTTAGGCGGAGCGCGTGCCCCGAGGGCTTCGCGCCCCGGCGGTCACTGTGTTCTAGAGCCAAGCGTGTCAGAGTGGCGTGAGGCCTCGGCCGATCGCCTTTAATACTCCCGCGTGATCCGATTCGAGGACACTGCCAGGCGGGGAGTTTGACTGGGGCGGTACATCTGTCAAAGAATAACGCAGGTGTCCTAAGGCCAGCTCAGCGAGGACAGAAATCTCGCGTAGAGCAAAAGGGCAAAAGCTGGCTTGATCTCGATGTTCAGTACGCATAGAGACTGCGAAAGCACGGCCTATCGATCCTTTTGGCTTGAAGAGTTTTCAGCAAGAGGTGTCAGAAAAGTTACCACAGGGATAACTGGCTTGTGGCCGCCAAGCGTTCATAGCGACGTCGCTTTTTTGATCCTTCGATGTTGGCTCTTCCTATCATTGCGAAGCAGAATTCGCCAAGCGTCGGATTGTTCACCCGCCAACAGGGAACGTGAGGGGTTTAGACCATCGTGAGACAGGTTAGTTTTACCCTACTGATGACTAGTCATTGCGATAGTAATCCTGCTCAGTACGAGAGGAACCGCAGGTTCGGACATTTGGTTCACGCACTCGGTCGAGCGGCCGGTGGTGCGAAGCTACCATCCGTGGGATTATGCCTGAACGCCTCTAAAGCCGTATCCTCTCCAGTCGAAGGTGGCAATGATATCTCTAGGAGTCTCGTGAGTCAAAAGGCGCAATGTGTCAAAACAATGTGACACTACTAGGCGGCCGGTACTCGGGCCGGTCGTCGCACGAGCCCGGTTTGCCGTACGGCGCCATCGCCCGTCGCCGGGATCTCACCGCTACGACGGCACGGCGTCTAACGGTCGATCATGGGTTTCGCAAGTTCGATGTCGAGACTCGGAATCGTCTGTAGACGACTTAGGTACCTGGCGGGATGTTGTACTCGGTAGAGCAGTTACCAAGCTGCGATCTGTTGAGACTCAGCCCTCGGCTTGGGGATTCGTCTTGTCGGTTAGACGAAACTCCACACGTTCGACGGCGAAAGCAACACGCCGCGAACGGACTTGGAAAAATTTCTCGCTCGCCGGCGAAAGCAACACGCCGCGAACGGACTTGGAAAAATTTCTTGCTCGCCGGCGAAAGCAACACGCCGCGAACGGACTTGGAAAAATTTCTCGCTCGCCGGCGAAAGCAACACGCCGCAAACGGACTTGGAAGAATTTCTCGCTCGCCGGCCAAAGCAACACGCCGCGAACGGACTTGGAAGAATTTCTCGCTCGCCCGGCGAAAGCAACACGCCGCGAGCAAACTTGGAAGAATTTGTCGCTCGTCCGGCGAAAGCAACACGCCGCGAGCAAACTTGAAAAAAGCGGCTTGTGCGGCCGGAGGTGTCGCCCGCCAACAAAAGCAACACGCCGCGATCGGACTTGGGGTACGGGCGGCGCGTGCCGCCGGAGGTGTCGCCTGCCAACGAAATGCAACACGCCGCGATCGGACTTGGGGTACAGGCGGCGCGTGCCGCCGGAGGTGTCGCCCGCCAACGAAATGCAACACGCCGCGATCGGAGTTGGGGCACGGGCGGCGCGTGCCGCCGGAGGTGTCGCCCGCTTACAAAAGCAACACGCCGCGATCGGACTTTGGTACGGGCAACGGTTGCGGCCGGAGGTGTCGCCCGCTAACCAAGGCAACACGCCGCTATCGGGCCTGGAAAAATTTCTCGCTTGCCGGCGAGGGGAACGCGCCGCGAGCGAACTTGCGCCTGTTCCCGAGTTCTCGCTTGTACCGCTAACGAGCGAGCTAAATGAGATTAATTAAATGAGGACGCATCGGAAAGTTTATTCGTGCAAACACTCCGGCTTCGCTTATCGGCATCCTGCCTGCATTCGTCCACGTATCGGTCGTAGAATCTCGAAGATTGTGCATCCGACGAGTGGTAGCCGGAAATTAGCAGATATCGTAATAATCGTGTTGCGCGGCCGTGCGGAGCGTTGAAAAGTACGAAACCTTTGTCCGAAACGTATTTCCGTATCGTAGTATTATCTCCTCGTAGCGGCGCTACTCGCCGTCAAGTGCCCCGGAGGTACCGCCGGCGGGCGACGGACTTGGTAAAATCATTCGGTCGTCCGGAGGTGTCGCCCGTCCCGGAGGTGCCGTCCGTCCCCAAGTTGACGCCGGCCGTTATGTGGTGCCGCACGTATAATCACGCCCGTAACGTGCCGTCTCGGTTGCCGCGCGCGTGATTTCGCATCGGGCGAGTGTTCCGTACCGTAATCGCGGTCACCGCAGCTTGCGTGTTGCGTATCATCCGTAATAATTCGAAATATATGTCTCCGACACGTGGGTTTGAGACACGTTTCGAGTTAGTAATCGGACAGCGCCCTCATGTCGAGCGAGCGCCGAATAGTAAGTAACTTTCGTCCGAAACGTTTTTACGTAGCTCTCCTCGTTGCGGCGCCGTAAATCGTCGTTAAGTGTTCCGGAGGTACCGCCGGCGGTCGTCTGACTTCGAGAGATCATTCGGTCTTCCGGAGGTGCCGCCCGTCCCGGAGGTGTCGCCGGTCGGCCGTAGTTCCCGGAGGTGTCGCCCGGCCCGGAGGTGCCGCCCGACCCGGAGGTGCCGCCCGGCCCGGAGGTACCGTCGGTGCTTATACCTTATTGTCCCGGCATTTCGTTTGTTTCCTTCTTAATTAATGCTAATTATCGTTGTTTGACATTCGCCATACGGCTATCGTGATAATATTTTATCGTACAATAGGACTTTTCGATTGTTCGCTCTCCGCGACAATGTCTCGATTGAACGCGCCTTTCGACGCTCGCGCTCGCATACGGCCGTGCGTAGGACCGTGCGTCGCCGACCGCCTGGCCAGCCGGTTGGGTACTATAAGAGATACGTCGCGCTCGGCGCGTCGAACGAGTCGAGCGAGTCCGGACGAGTCGTAAACGTACTTTCTCGAGTCTCTCGCCACTCCGGCGTGTTTCGACCGCTCTCCGTACCGTCGCCGACCGCTTGGCCGGTCGGTTGGGTACTATAAGAGGTAGGAGAGATTAATATTGTATTGTGTCGCGCTCTCGACGTTGACAAACGAAGAATCGCCCAAACGGATCGAGAACGGATTTTGTCGAGTCGCGACTCTGACACGGAGAGAACATTTATATAAAATGTTTGATTTGGAAACCACGAATATATAAAATAATATACGATCGTCGCAGAACGCGCCGCCGCCAAGTCTTCTCATGCTTGGAGGTTGCGTGTCTCGCGAGAACGTACGTTCGACTCTCGCGTCGTCTCGTATTCCTCTTCGCCGGGGATTACGGTGCGGCTCTTCTCGTTCGTCGCCGAACGCGCGCAAAATTAACGCACACTTATTTATTACGAGCACAGCATTGCCACGAGTCGGTGTCGCAAGACCGAATGGCTCTTATGTGGCGCGCACGCCTCTAGTGTGTTGGCCGCGCGGTTCCCTCTCGTTTCGTACGCAGCAGCGGAATCGTCGCGCTTACCGAGCATCTACTCCACGGATACGAGTTTGCGGGAAGAGTTGCTTCTTCCCGCTCGCTTTGTACGCCGTAGCAAAATCTTATTGCTGGTCGTGTGCGGTTAAACGCGTACGAACCAGACAGAACAGTCCTCGACGTCTAAGCATCGCCATCGTCGATCTAGCGTCAGGGTGAATCGCGCGGTCTCTCGAGACCGCGCATCATAACATTTGGGAGAATAAGAACACGAGTATTTTGATCTTGTGGATTTTTGAACGGAGAGGAGGAGGAAGAAGAGAGGCGGCGGCGTCGGGGGTTTACTCTCGCCTCCGTCGTTCTCTCGTACGCTTTACATAATAGCGTTAAACACAGCAGAGTGTCGCCGACCGGTTGAGCAAGACCGGCGGCAAATAAAATGGCACATACGAGCATGTCGCGCGCGCGTCGGTGTTCCGGCATCGAACGCGCGCGCGCGCGAAAAAGAGCTAGCGACGAGTCTTCGGGCTCGCTCGCGAGTTACTCCCTTGCGAGTAACGGAACACGAAGCTCCCTGGTTGATCCTGCCAGTAGTCATATGCTTGTCTCAAAGATTAAGCCATGCATGTCTCAGTGCATGCCGAATTAAGGTGAAACCGCGAATGGCTCATTAAATCAGTTATGGTTCATTAGATTGTACTCACATTTACTTGGATAACTGTGGTAATTCTAGAGCTAATACATGCAAAACAGAGTCCCGACCAGTGATAGAAGGGACGCTTTTATTATATCAAAGCCAATCGGTGGCGGGCGGCTCGCCGTTCGTCTACCGTTTATTTTGGTGACTCTGAATAACTTTGTGCTTATCGCACGGTCCTAGCACCGGCGACGCATCTTTCAAATGTCTGCCTTATCAACTGTCGATGGTAGGTTCTGCGCCTACCATGGTTGTAACGGGTAACGGGGAATCAGGGTTCGATTCCGGAGAGGGAGCCTGAGAAACGGCTACCACATCCAAGGAAGGCAGCAGGCGCGCAAATTACCCACTCCCGGCACGGGGAGGTAGTGACGAAAAATAACGATACGGGACTCATCCGAGGCCCCGTAATCGGAATGAGTACACTTTAAATCCTTTAACGAGGATCCATTGGAGGGCAAGTCTGGTGCCAGCAGCCGCGGTAATTCCAGCTCCAATAGCGTATATTAAAGTTGTTGCGGTTAAAAAGCTCGTAGTTGAATCTGTGTCGCACACCGTCGGTTCACCGCTCGCGGTGTTTAACTGGCGTGATGTGGGACGTCCTACCGGTGGGCTTAGCCTCGCGAGGGGCGGCCCAACTAATATCCCGTCGCGGTGCTCTTTACTGAGTGTCGAGTCGGGCCGGTACGTTTACTTTGAACAAATTAGAGTGCTTAAAGCAGGCTACCTTCGCCTGAATACTGCGTGCATGGAATAATGGAATAGGACCTCGGTTCTATTTTGTTGGTTTTCGGAACCCCGAGGTAATGATTAATAGGGACAGATGGGGGCATTCGTATTGCGACGTTAGAGGTGAAATTCTTGGATCGTCGCAAGACGGACAGAAGCGAAAGCATTTGCCAAAAATGTTTTCATTAATCAAGAACGAAAGTTAGAGGTTCGAAGGCGATCAGATACCGCCCTAGTTCTAACCATAAACGATGCCAGCTAGCGATCCGCCGAAGTTCCTCCGATGACTCGGCGGGCAGCTTCCGGGAAACCAAAGCTTTTGGGTTCCGGGGGAAATATGGTTGCAAAGCTGAAACTTAAAGGAATTGACGGAAGGGCACCACCAGGAGTGGAGCCTGCGGCTTAATTTGACTCAACACGGGAAACCTCACCAGGCCCAGACACCGGAAGGATTGACAGATTGATAGCTCTTTCTTGATTCGGTGGGTGGTGGTGCATGGCCGTTCTTAGTTGGTGGAGCGATTTGTCTGGTTAATTCCGATAACGAACGAGACTCTAGCCTGCTAAATAGGCGTACCCTATGGTATCGCGGAACTTTTGAAAGAAAATCTGCCCGATTTTTTAGAAGAAGTGCCACTATTTGAAAGAAATAAAATGTTCTTTCAACAAGACGGTGCTTGACCACACAACGCCAGGATTGTAACAAACTACTTGAACGAGCAGTGTTCGAGATTCGAACGGTAATAACCCGCGGACAAGAAAGCGTTAAAATATTCATGCATCTCGATCATGCCTCATGCAGCATGCATATAATTTATTAATTAATATCGTGGTCTAACATGCGTATTTTAAATTATATTTAAATTAGCGCTCGGCCGCGAGAGTATACGGATACTCCGCGCCTTCGAAAATAAGCGCTTAAAACAGTCTAAATTGTAAACACCGCTGTCGCGCGAGAGGAGAGAAAAACAAGTAAATAATTACAGTAAACGTTCCTTCACCCTTAATATCACAATAGAACGACAGCAAATGTACTCGAATATTCTAGAATTACAAGGCGTATATAAGCCTCCTCTCTCGCGACCGCGGCGCTTTTTCCGATTGCTCATCGCGAATAAAGTGTGTTCATACGATAAAGATTGCTTGTCTTTGTCTAATTCATTACCGTTGCTTGCGGACACTTAGTAATTTACAACTCGGCTAATTCTCTCGGTAAATTCGGTGCGGTATATTAATTGTAATTTTTGTTAATAGTTTATATAAATATATTTTTTTTGTGAACGTTACGCGTGTGTCGAGTGTTGTGTCTATTTCTCGGTCTCGCTTCCGACCACGTCCTATCCATCTTTCCGTCGCGCACATTTTTTGGTCCTTCGAGCCGGATTCCTCCGGAACCTCCTGTGAATCCGGTGCCACGGAAGTGATTGTGATTGAGTGTCGGTGACCAGTGCTTCTGGAACAGAGAAACATTGTTAGAAATGACAGACACGAAGGCGATCATTGCCACCGCCACGGTGCTGTACGGCAAGATCTCGCGCGCGTTCGAGAACCTGCGGAAGCTCGGCGAGGCCAATATGACCCTCGGCGCGGTGGAGGCCCGGCTTCAAAATCTCGAGAAGCTATGGGATAAATTCGACGCTCTTAATGATACGTTAGCCGATCGGGTTGACGAAATAAAGCATGAGGTCTACGCTAAACAGGACATCCCGTCCTTAGGCGAGGAAGCTTACCTGCTGAACAAGGACCTCATGCTCGATCTGAAGAGCGCTCTCCAGCTGCAGCTACAGGCAGCCAGCTCTACCGCGGCCGCGACAACTAGTCCCGCTCCTCTGACAGCGCTGCCAAAAATCCAACCGCCTACCTTCGCCGGGAAATACGAGGATTGGCCTTCATTCCGGGATCTGTTCCAATCCCTCATCGGCCGGAATCAGGCAGCAAAACCTGTGGAGAAGTTACACTACTTAAAACTTTGTGTGAAGGGTGACGCCGATCTGCTGATTCGTAACCTCAGCACCACAGAAGACAACTATGAAATCGCCTGGAAAACTCTAAGCGATTATTACGAGAACAAAAGATTGCTGACTCGTAATTATCTGAATAATTTCTTAGCGTTGACCAAGATGAAAAGCGAATCCGCCGCTGAATTGAGGAGGCTTTTCCATGGAGTAAAAACAACTGTCAGCTCCCTGAAGAGCATAGACCGACCGATAGACCGCACGGAGGATCTCTTCGTCCACCTCGTCGTAGAGCTCCTCGACAGCCGCTCTAGGCGAGAATGGGAGAGTGATATAAGTCACACCACGAGTCCGCCAAGCTACGCCTAGCTTGAGGCCTTCATAGAACGTCGGCTCCATACGTTGGAGGCGCTGTTTCCGGCCAGGAACGACAGCAGCAGCTCCAGCACTACAAAATCAACGAGGAGCCACCACGTCAAAGGCCAAGATCCAAAAGAGAAGTCCAGAAGCCGGTGCTCCATCTGCCAGGGGGACCACTTTGTTATGTTCTGCGGCGACTATAAGGATAAGACGGCGATGGCGCGTAAGCAGCTCGTCCGTGAGCATAAGCTCTGCTCAAACTGCCTTGGCCGGCATCAATCTTCCGAGTGCTCTTCGAAGAAGACGTGTACAGCGTGTGGCAGTCGACATCACTCCTCGCTTCACGATGCATTCCGGGAAGCCGAGGCCGCCACGACGTTTCACGTGGCTCAAGGCGCAGACTCTTCCTCCGCAACGGTGCTGCTCGCTACGGCTAGGGTCCGCGTCCTCGACTGCCACGGAAGCTGGCAGTCCGCTCGCGCTCTGATCGACCAGGGCTCCGAATCCTCCATCATTTCGGAGCGATTAGCGCAGCGCTTACGACTCCCTAGAAGAGCAGCCGCCGTTAGTGTCTATGGAGTCGGAGAGAAAAGGACCGGAGTGACAAAGGGGAAAAGTGAGACTCACCCTGCAGTCGCGCAGAGGGGAATCGCCCACCTTCGTCAACGCTTTAGTGCTGCCGAAGTTGACGCTGTTTTCCGGAGGATGCCGCAGCAGTAGACGAACCTGGACCCATCTGGAGGACCTGGAGCTCGCCGATCCGGAATTCTGCTCCTCGGACCCCGTCGACATCCTACTGGGAGCCGACGTATATGGGACCATCATCCGTCAGGGTCTACGAAAAGGAGGTTCTAAGGATCCAGTAGCTCAACAAACCTCGTTGGGCTGGATTCTCTCAGGTACAGTTAGCTCGACGGCGCCCAGCCAACACATCTCCGCTCATCACTGCCAAATCGAGGAGGACATCACCTGCTTGGTGCGGCGGTTCTGGGAGCAGGAGGAAGTCCACCGGCCATCTCCGACCCTCACCAAGGCGGAACTAGAGTGCGAGGAGCACTACCGCCGTCATCACTCGCGCTCTCCTGACGGCAGGTACATAGTGCGGCTGCCAACGATCGAGCCTCTCCCGGATCTGTCTGGGACTCGTCGCGCCGCCAGTCGTGCTCTGCAACAGACGGAGAAAAGGTTAGAGAAAGATGCCGACTTTAAGGACATGTACGTAGAGTTCATGCAAAAGTACAAGGAACTGCGACATATGATGCTTGCACCAGCGCCAGCTGAGCCACAACGAGGTACCTGTTACCTGCCGCATCACGGGGTCCTGCGTCCGGACAGCACTTCCACTAAGCTGAGGGTCGTGTTCAACGGCTCGAGCTCCTTGCCGAACGGGGACTCTCTCAACCAATTTCTTCTGACTGGACCGAATCTGCTTCCTGCGCTGGCTGACATCCTGCTGCGTTGGCGACGCCACAGATACGTCTTCGCTGCCGATATCGAAAAGATGTATCGGCAGATCCTAGTGCATCCGGACGATCGAAGCCTGCAGCGAATCCTGTGGAGAGACGACTCTAAGAACGACGTCCAGGAGTTCTGGCTATGCACGGTCACTTACGGGCTCTCATGCGCCCCGTATCTGGCCATCCGTACCTTACGCCAACTCGCCGAGGACGAAGAGCATCGCTTTCCGAAAGGCGCCGACATCCTGCGGAGCGATGTCTACATGGATGACATCCTGTCCGGTGCCGAGAATCAAGAGGAAGCAGAATCTATGGTGAGGCAGCTGACAAATATATGCACGGCGGGCGGGTTCACACTAAAAAAGTGGTCTACAAACGCCTCCTACCTGCTGAGCCTCGTGGAACCGGACGCGCGCCTGCAACAAGAGGCCAGATGGTGGCTGCCCGGCGAGAGTCATTCCACTCTCGGCCTTCGATGGCAACCGTGCGACGACCGCTTCGCCTTCGCCACCCACCGGATCACTCTCTCAGCGGTCACCAAAAGGTCGGTCCTTTCTTTGACGGCCAAATTATTCGATCCACTCGGCTGGCTGTCTCCAACGACTGTGCTGGCCAAAATCAACATCCAGGCTACCTGGCTACTAGGTCTCGACTGGGACGCGTCTCTGCCAAGCGAGGAAGCCAGAAAATGGCTGCGATTCCAGGAGGAGCTAGCGGCATTGGAGAAACTAGTCGTGCCTTGTTGGTTAGGAGCCCTAGCTGACTCCCATCAAGAGGTTCACGGATTTGCCGATGCCTCCGAACGTGCCTACGCCGCAGTCATCTACCTGCGAACAAACACAAACGGAGTTAGGAGAGTGACTTTATTAGCTGCGAAGACCAAGCTCGATTGGTCGCCCACGTCGTGCCTCTTATTGGCGCAGAAAAGGCGCCTCTCCATCTGTGGTCGGATTCCACCGTGACTCTCGGCTGGATCCGGGGCCACCCTTCGTCCTGGGTCACTTACGTCGCTAATCGGGTGAGTGAGATCCAGACGCTGACTCCGGACGCCCACTGGCACCACGTCCCCGGCCGAGAGAATCCCGCGGACTGCGCGTCACGAGGACTCTACCCCAGCGAGCTTGTGGACCATTCACTATGGTGGCAAGGTCCGTCGTGGCTGTCCTCCGAGAGCCAACCGTGGACGATCAACTGCGAGGAGCCACCAGAGGATGACCTCCCAGAGAGGCGCGTCCGCGCCCACGTCGCCGCCATCGCCGAACAAAGGACTGAGCCGGAGATGCTTCTTCGATACTCGTCGCTACAACGCCTGCTCCGGATCACTGCGTGGTGCCGTCGCTGGCTGCGGATCCATCGTCAGGACCACCTCGCGCATGGCCAGCCCGGCTTGAACAGCGCCGACGAGATCGAGGACTCCCGGATCTCCTGGTTAAAAATCATCCAGGCTGAAACATACAAAGAAGAACTGAGACACCTGAAGAATGGAAAGCCTCTGCCGACTCGAAGCTCCCTACTGAAGCTAAGTCCTTTTCTGGACAGTGAGGGACTCCTACGCGTCGGCGGGCGCCTTAAACACGCTGCACTGCAGTATGATGCCACGCATCCAACCATACTACCAAGCAGATCTAATTTTACTTGCCTCATCATCGACGACTACCACAAGCGGACGCTGCACGGCGGCACCCAGTTGACCTTGTGCTCTCTTCGCCAGGAGTATTGGGTCCCTCGAGGTCGCGCTCTAGTGAAGAGCCGCATCAGCCGGTGTCTAAGGTGCACCAGATGGCGGGCTGCCATCCCTCAGCCACTGATGGGGGACCTCCCGACACCACGAGTTACTCCAGGCCGGCCGTTTCTGCATACCGGCGTAGACTACGCCGGACCGATTTGGATGCGAACAGCAGGAAGCCGCGGACTCAAGGCGACAAAAGGTTTTATTGTTGTCTTTATTTGTTTAGCTTACCGAGCAGTCCACCTCGACGCGGCCTCGGACTACACCGCTGACGCCTTCCTTGCCGCCTTGCGTCGGTTCGTCGCCAGGCGAGGAGTCTGCCACTCGCTATATAGCGACTGCGGCACCAACTTCGTGGGTGCCGATAAGCAGCTTAGGCAACTATTTCCGCCGCCAGTGCCGACGGACATCGCATCGCAACCTTCGCCGCCCAGGAAAGAATCCGGTGGCGGTTCAACCCGCCAGCTGCACCTAACTTCGGCGGTTTATGGGAAGCTGCCGTGAAAGCGATGAAGCACCACCTTCGGCGAGTCATCGGTGACGCCACCCTCACCTACGAGGAGATGACTACTCTCCTAGCCCAAATTGAGGCCTGCCTCAATTCCAGACCGCTGCAGCCGTTGTCTGACGATCCGGAGGATGTAGCCGCACTCACACCTGGTCACTTCCTGGTCGGCTCCGCTCTCTCGGCGATCCCCGAACCGTCGCTCGAACGAGAGCCGTCGGCACGTCTCTCACGGTGGCAGCTCCTGCAAAACATGAAGGACCATTTCTGGTCTCGGTGGGTCAGCGAATACTTACACACGCTGGCCCATCGGCCGAAATGGTCCCGAATTAATCAGGAGGCTCGCGTCGGTCGAATCTGCCTCGTGCGAAACGAAATAACACCACCAACACGGTGGCCGCTTGCGCGCATTACACGACTGCATCCAGGTTCCGACGGTAACGTTCGCGTAGTCGACGTCCGCACCTCGACCACAAATTTGACGCGTCCCGTGAACAAGTTAGTCTTTCTGACCGACGGCTCCGAAGACTCACTCGAATCGCAATCACGCGTCGTCCGCGTTTAAAAAATTTACACTTTTCTCTATTCCATATTCACATTCATTTATTTTTTTTCACTAAATTTTCATTATTCTCCTCACAATTGTACTTCACACTCACAGTCACTTGCACATCGCCAGCATACGGTCTACGCGACGCTTAACCTATACGCGTCTATACTGACTCCCAGTATAAACAGCTGATCGATTCAGCATTCCGTTCTCTAAATCAATCGGAGCACGTGCGCTCCACGTGTCCGTCACGCACGAGCGCGTGAATAGGCACGTGCCCCACTCTCGCGCTGAGAACACGATTGCAGGTATATTACTGCAAGGCGGGCGAAATGTTCGAGATTCGAACGGTAATAACCCGCGGACAAAAAAGCGTTAAAATATTCATGCATCTCGATCATGCCTCATGCAGCATGCATATAATTTATTAATTAATATCGTGGTCTAACATGCGTATTTTAAATTATATTTAAATTAGCGCTCGGCCGCGAGAGTATACGGATACTCCGCGCCTTCGAAAATAAGCGCTTAAAACAGTCTAAATTGTAAACACCGCTGTCGCGCGAGAGGAGAGAAAAACAAGTAAATAATTACAGTAAACGTTCCTTCGCCCTTAATATCACAATAGAACGACAGCAAATGTACTCGAATATTCTAGAATTACAAGGCGTATATAAGCCTCCTCTCTCGCGACCGCGGCGCTTTTACCGATTGCTCATCGCGAATAAAGTGTGTTCATACGATAAAGATTGCTTGTCTTTGTCTAATTCATTACCGTTGCTTGCGGACACTTAGTAATTTAAGACTCGGCTAATTCTCTCGGTAAATTCGGTGCGGTATATTAATTGTAATTTTTGTTAATAGTTTATATAAATATATTTTTTTTGTGAACGTTACGCGTGTGTCGAGTGTTGTGTCTATTTCTCGGTCTCGCTTCCGACCACGTCCTATCCATCTTTCCGTCGCGCACAAGCAGTTTCCTGGACGTTGGATGGGTCGGTATGGCCCGATACGTTGGCCCGCAAGATCCCCGGACCTTAATTCTCTTGATTTCTTTTTATGGGGATACTGTAAGGAATCAATATACAAAACGCTTCCCGAGAACGTCGACGACTTAGAAACCAGATTGCGATATGTAATTTGGAATATCGAAGAGGAAGTAATGGAGAACGTCCAATTAAATTTATTTAAACGCATGCGAGCTTGCATAAGGATGGATGGTGGTCATTTTGAGCACCTATTATAAATTAATCCGCTCTTTTCAGAGCGACCAAAGTCAATCCGCTCTTTTCAGAGCGACCAAAGTCAATCCGCTCTTGAAAGAGCGACCAATACATTTATACATGGAACATCTTGTTCGCAAAACATAATCATTTTTCTCACGTCTCGCTTAAAAAGAAAGGGCAAAACGGGGCGGATAATGTTAAGTCATTAAAAAAAATGTATTATAACGTAAAAAATTATAATACGTTATAATATGCCTTTTTTAATAACATAATTATTATACGTTTTAATACATGTCTTGCGTCAATCACATGTTCGGCAACGCCGCGTGATTGTTATCGTCTAGACGTGTCGCGAAGCGTCGCGACGCGTTGCGTCATCCGTCGCCGCAGTCTGTTGTCGTGTCCTTGCCGTGTAAACAATTGTCGTCCGCATCGAGTAACGTGTGCCTTTTTACAAGTAATTTTTAATAATTAATCGGTACACTGAGAGAATTTTCTCTTAAAATTTACCCTAAAAGTTATGGTAATTGTGAGACAATACGGTATGAAAAGAATTTTATTAAAATTTCTCTGATTAATATTTATCACATTAAAAATAATATCTATCACAATAAAATATGAAATATGTGTGATTAATTTTACTAAACTGTATAGTAAAATTAATCAAACATATTTTATATTTTCTTGTGATACATATTATTATTTTTAATATAATAAATAGTAGAGAAATTCTAATAAAATTCTTTCCACATTGTTGAAGATTCGTTCTTCGGATCGAATCCTCGAGGACGATCGAATTTTCTAGAATGTTTTTTTGTTAAATTCCTTAGTGTTTACGCCAAGGAAACACGTGAAACCAACGTGTACACTCGCCGCTAATTGGCGTGTGTACATCGCCTGATTTTCTGATGGTCCAATCGAGGACCCCGATCGGCTGCCGCCCTACGCGAGCTCCGAAATTCGCGCAGCCCTCGAGTCAGTCCTCGAGAGAGCGAGCGCCGAGAAACATAAGTCTCGGTACGCGACGAACTTGTAGAAAGTGAATAAACTAATTTATAAGAGTTTTAACAAGGCTCTGTAATATAAATATAAATTTAACGTATAAGACGGGCAACAAGAGCCAAATCGCGGATGACAATGCGTTATCCTAACGAAACTAAATAATTTTCCGTTAGAATTAAATACCGGTGCACAAGGCACCAAATTTTACTTGGACACGGCCAAGATTTTAAAATATAAAATAATCTCATATTTGAGATTTAATTTCAATACCCCCTTTAACTCCCCTACGGAAAATAACTGGCTTAAAAAATGCGTTTGTTTACCAACATTAATATATATAACAGAGAAAAGTATAGAATCGAAAGGATCTGAATAGCTCAGCTGGAAGAGCAGTCGCCCGGCAAGCGAAAGGTCTCGGGTTCGATTCCCGATTCAGCGATTTTCGGATCTATATTTTTCTCTTGCATTCATTTATATATTTTCCGAAGGGGGGTTAAAGGGGGTATTGAAATTAAATCTCAAATATGAGATTATTTCATATTTAAAATCTTGGCCGTGTCCAAGTAAAATGTGGTGCCTTGTGCACCGGTATTTAATTCTAACGGAAAATTATTTAGTTTCGTTAGGATAACGCATTGTCATCCGCGATTTGGCTCTTGTTGCCCGTCTTATACGTTAAATTTATATTTATATTACAGAGCCTTGTTAAAACTCTTATATTTGATACACGCTGGCTTAAAAAATGCGTTTGTTTACCAACATTAATATATATAACAGAGAAAAGTATAGAATCGAAAGGATCTGAATAGCTCAGCTGGAAGAGCAGTCGCCCGGCAAGCGAAAGGTCTCGGGTTCGATTCCCGATTCAGCGATTTTCGGATCTATATTTTTCTCTTGCATTCATTTATTTATTTTCCGTAGGGGGGTTAAAGGGGGTATTGAAATTAAATCTCAAATATGAGATTATTTCATATTTAAAATCTTGGCCGTGTCCAAGTAAAATTTGGTGCCTTGTGCACCGGTATTTAATTCTAACGGAAAATTATTTAGTTTCGTTAGGATAACGCATTGTCATCCGCGATTTGGCTCTTGTTGCCCGTCTTATACGTTAAAAATCTACTATGTTAGGCAATATTCTCCTCTTCGGCGTGGTTTTCGAGCCAGGTATCGCATTTATGACTTTGTTATTCGACCCATCGCATTGTCGGTAGAATTTCGAAACATGTATAATTGTATTTGCGTGCTCGAACAGCCGAAAGAGGCGAATATTTGCTAAGGCTCAGTGCCTATTGAAAATTGAGAGCGTCTTTATAATTTAGAAATATTTACTCGAAAATTGTAAAAGGTTTTTTCACCTTCTGATTACTTGCCCTCGTTATTCGATCGCAAGGAATTATTGCATTGATCTCTTGTTTGATTTCTTGGTTGATTGAAAATTGATTTATTGTCTTCATCGTACGTTGAAGACTACCGTTGGCTATATTTCGCATATTCGCATACGTTCAAATGCGAGGCGGGCGGTATGTTTAAAATTGTCACGTATTTTCGGAGCGACGAAGCAAGGTTAATCGTAGAAATTGAAAATATTCGACGCCGAGATGTTATTCCGGTTGTTTTCGATTCCGCGAGCGAGGAATCTACAAAAACTCGCCTTTGTCTTGCGTTTCGGAGCGTGATGGGGCAATCGTCCGCGAATAGGATTTCAACACGTGTGCCACGCGTCGATCGGATGAGCCTTAGCTGCCGAATTCCGCGAGGATCAAAAATGAGTCTACTCGAGGAGTCTGAACAGACGTCTCCGTGTATATCAGCGAAAAGAGCATCGCGCGAATTTATTTCGTTCTAGAGCGAACTTCCGCGTTTTAATCTTGTCTGCGAGAGTTTTGAATAAAACTGCTTTGCCTCAAAAGTGAATTTCTCCACATTTACAATTTTCTCCGCATCCAGTCTCCTTCGTATCTACGAGCCGACTTATAAATAAATAAATTTGCCTCTGCGCGGAAAATTAAAACAAATCGAAGGTTCTCGCACAACTTGTGAACTCAGTACAGTA
>NW_028190551.1:37808-60988 GCF_048542155.1 Nylanderia fulva | reverse complement strand
TTCCCGATTCAGCGATTTTTGGGGGTCATATTTTTCTTTTGATTTATTTATTTTTTTTCCGTAGGGGGGTTAAAGGGGGGGATTTAAATTAAATCTCAAATTGAGTTATTTTATATTTTTAAAAAATTTTGGGTTCCAAGTAAAAATTTTGGGACCCGGTTTCCCCCCGGGATTTTAAAATTTTAAAGGGAAAATTTTTTGTTTTGTTAGGGGTAACGAATTTTATCCCCCGGTTTTGGGTCTTTTTGCCCCTCTTTTTTTTGTTAATTTAAAGTTTTTTTAATTTTTTTTAATTTTAGTTTACTTTTTTTAATATTTTTTTTTTTTTTTTAAGAATAAACATTTAAAAAATACACCCGACAAAAATTTAAAAACTATATTAATATATTCAGTTAATTTGTTAAAAAAAAAAAATCAAAAAGAAAATCAAATTATATTTTTCAATTAATTTTTTTTAATTTTTAAAATTTGAGGGTTTTCTAATTATCTTCTTTTTTTCAAGATTAATTTTAAAAGAACAAATAATCTTAAAAATTTTAATTTAAATTTTTTTATACCCTTTTTTTTTAAATTTTTTTTAATTTTTAACCCTCATTAATTTAAATCAATACTTTTTTCCCATAAAACCCAAAAAATTTTCAGAAAATTTTTTCCCAATTTAATTTTTTAAAAAAAAAAATTTTTTAAAATATTTTCCGAAAAACTTGAGAGGACATGCTTCTAATTTTTTTTGGGGCCTTATTTTTAGTATTTTACGGTTTGTTCAGCCTTTAAAAAGCCCCCGAATAAATGGTTCAGATCTCACAAAATAAACATTTCATAAGCCCTAAAAATTCGATATTTTTTTTTTCTAGAATGTCGAAAAACGGGTTTTTTTAAGAAATTGGGGTTGTCTGTTTTTTATTTATCCCCATGCCTTTTTTCCTTAAATGTGTATCATTTCCGAGATAAGTTTTTTATAAAATTAGTTCAAATAAAGTTTTTTAACGTTACCCCCAATAAAAAAGCTTTTTTTTTATCCCTTTTTTCAAGACCACAGAATGCTTGAGGAATAAAATTTTAATATTATTCATATCCTCTTTTACCCTAGTGCGTAATTTTCTTTGTTTTGGCCAACATACGAAGCTTCCCAACCCTTTAAAATTTAATTTTGTAGAAAAACATTATTTTTACTGTTTTTCACGTTTTTGCCCTTGGGGATTTTTAATTAATTTGTTAAGATTTTTAACAACGGTATCCTACCTGAAATCTGTTTTTTTTAAATTGTCGTTTCATTGTCCAAAATGTTTTTAATGAGGGAAATAATTAGAATATCTTCCGCACCAATTTTCTTAACCCGTTTATTTGCTGAAAATTTTAAAACTATTTTTTAAATTTTTTTTTTCCCGTAGAATACATTTAAAATGTTTTTAATGAAAAGTGGCTATCGAGTAAAGCGGGGTGTTTAGGATTCAAAAATTTGCCGCCTGGGATCGAACAAAAATTCACGAACTTTCGAAAAATTTTTAAGTGAAAGAAATTCCCCGCGGGCCTAACACCCCGCACCTCGCCACCCCCCGGGGGAAGCGCCGGGGAAGCAAATTTTGGGCCAATTAAGCGCCCCCCCGCGTGAAACCCCTCGCGATCAGGGGGTCGTGCGTGATCGATGAGGGTGCTTTCCTCGGGGAAAAATTCTCGTGGAAGAGACCCTTTTTTGGGGCGCAAGCCCCCCCCAAAAAAAACCAAAAAAATTTCCCCCTTAGGGGTGTACTAAGTGCGGGAATTATTAGGGGCGACAAATCCCAAAAATTTTGCCCCGAATTGGGGGTACATACGAGAGTAAAGAGTTAAGGGTTTAATCGGATTTTTTCGCGACGCAACATCACGTTTGGGCGACAAATTCCCTTTGGGTTTTCGTGCATGCTACGGGGGCACTATCGAACTTCGAGTATTGGGGGACCCCTCTGGAGGTTTCCCCAACTGCAAATATTCGCGTATGGGTTTAAATTTCTGTCGGGGCATTCTCCTCCGCTCGTTTCCTCTCTCTTCTCTCCCCCTCTCTCTCCCCTCTCTCCCCCCCGGCTCTCTCCCCACATGTCGTATACCCGTCGCGACAAACCCGCCGTCGTATTGTGCACCTGCGTACACGTAAATCGACTCCTCAAATATTCGAACCCTTTCGGGAGGTTTCTGGTGATATTATTTGCATAAAAATTTCCCGTGATCGAAAAAATTACAATATTCGGATCCTCTGGAGGATTGAATGTCCCCTATTAAAGAAAATTATTAATCGCGTCAAACAATGTGCGCGGGTTCGATAAATTAAAAAGGGTCGTTCCCCAAGGGGGAAAAAATTTGTTTTTTTTGAAAACATTCGCGACGTAAACCTTTCAAATAAACGTTTTTTTCCCTCTTGCGACAAAAAAAAATGGGTTTCGATATGGGAAAAAACAGTTTTTTTTTTTTGGGTTCCCGAGTTTCGAAACTTGTAAACAAACGCTTTTCGTTTCTCATACCCGAGTTTTTGTTTTTTTTTTTTTTTTTGTTTTGTTTGTGTAAAGGGTCCAGGTGATTTTCCGGGACATGAAAAAATAATAAATTGTTTCTGTTTTGTTCATCAACTTAAAGATTTTCTTTTAAATTGGGTTTCCACTAATCATAATCTCAGCCAACAGGGGTGCGCGACCCCCCTTTTAAGAAAACAGTCCACTAAACCAATTATCCTTTTGGGCCCATCCACACTCTCCCAGGGAAAATTCCCTATGATTTCTTTCCCAATAAAAAAAAAAAACGGGTAAAGGATTTGAGAGGGGGCCCGCGCGAACGCGGCCCTAAAAAGGCCGAGCATGCTCTTTCGCCGCAGTTTCCTTGGGACCAGGGTTTCCAAAAGCCGCGCTTTTCCAACTTTTTTTCCTTCGACCCGGTTTTTTAATTGGTGACAAATTAAAAAGTAAAAAACCAAAAAAAAACACAGTGACTTTTAAAGTACATTAAAAATGGGACATCATCAAACGCTATCATTTGCATTAAAAGAGATTGACAGCTGGGTTTCGAAAAAAACAATTTGTTTAAAATTCTTTGTCGGAAACCTTTTGATTAAATTTCAGGTCGTTAAACCTCAGTTAAATTAAATTCAGTGCCCAAAAAGGGGAAGAAGCTCTCGCAAACAACAAACTGTTTTGCTATTCTTTTGGGCTCGGCTCTCGACTTTTTTAAGAAGTCGGTGGTAAAATCTGACGGGGGGCCAAAAAACGCGCTCGCAAATTTACGACTTAAAAGACAGGGGGACACAATGTGTACGAAATCACGCGACACTGCTGCACCTTTTTTCCGGACGAAGAAATTTTTTAAATTTCCATTTACTTCAAAAAGGAGCCCCTTCGCCTTCCACGAGGCCCCTTATCAGGCGCTAGGGACAAACATGAACAGTGTTGGAGGAGCTTTTCCAGTCGAAAGGGTCGTAAAACCTCGTTCAACGCTTCGTTCGCCCCATACAGACTTTTGCTTCTTTAAATCGGTCAAATCTTCCCCCCCTAAAATTTGCCGCCTTTCCCCCACGTTAGTTTGAGGAGTGGGAGATTTTTTGGGCGATCGGTTTCAATCGCTTTATTAACAATCGCAAATTTAAAATCGAACTTCATCCATGCTTTTTTTTTAGGGGTCATTTAAACGGGCTCAGCTCGCGATCGATACCCAGGTTTTAAAAGTCACCCGGATAACTTTTCTCGGTTGCGGGGAAATTTTTAAACCCGCGCTTTTTTGGAAAAGCGCCGATTAATTGAGCTCACTTTTCAATTTGTATAATCTTCCAAAATTGACTCGGGAGCCGCTGTCGACTTCCCCTTAACCCCTTAAAAAGCGAAAACCCAAAAAAAAGGTTAACATTGCAACGCCCCTTAACGTTCCCGGACGATATACCCCACCGACATGTTTTTTTATTTTCTCTCTCAGAATTTCGATCCCGCCACGCGCCGTCGTGGTTTTTAAAAAACGAGCAAATTCGAAAATCCGCCCAACTACAAAAAGTTTTTAAAAAATTTATTTGGGCCCCGGGGCCCCTCTCGCGTTAGGGGAACTTCACCCTGGGCGATAACGAAAAACCCCAATCAAAAATCAAAGTAAACTACGCAACAGCGACTGCTTTCATCTAATATAGTGGTTCAATGTCAAGGGAAAATCGCACATTCTCTCAAATGTCCGAAATTTGTACAAAGGGGTCCGATTAAAGCGACGCAAATTTGGGTTTAAAAAAAATTTCGACATTTTTAAAAAATTTTTTGAGTGAAAAAACACAGTCCAATTGGTAAAATTTATTTAAACATGTCGAAATTAATAAACGACATCATTCAAATAAATTATCTCGATTCGGACTCATTGCAAAAAATTTAACAAATGCGAACAATCCGTAAAACCCCGCGAATTACTCATGGGCAACGTGCCAAGGGTACGGCACTCTAAATCAGTTACAATGACAACTCGCCGACCCCTGTTGTCTTATCTATTTGAAAAGGGTAAAATTTGCGGGGCGCCTTCGGGACGCTCATTGGTTGTCAGACCCTTTTTTGACGGGGGTCAGACCCTCACGTTTGTGACGGACCCGCGTTGTTTAAAATATTACCCCCTCAAGCTTATACAACCTATTTTAAAACTCGGGAAAAAACCGGGCGCGGACAACCGGTAAAATGCCGATTTTCGGTTTCTGTTCCCAAACATCACTCCTCGCAAAAAATCAAAACCAAAGGTTTCCAAGGGTTGCCTATATTATGAGGCTTTAAACGGGAAATGTTTCCCAAAAACCCTTCGCAATCGCAAGGGGGGAAAAAATTTTCCAATCTGGTTTGGGCCCTTGACGTTTATCCTACCTCCAAACACCCGATTGATCTCAAAATAGGATCCGTTTAAAAATCACGTACTCTTTCACGAAACTAACGGACCGCTGGGTAAACCAGGTGAAATTTTAATCGCATTTCGGGGGGATCCTATCCGGAACAACCTCTAATTTCCCCCAAACACGTGACACAACCCTCCCCCCTTTGGGTAACTTCAACTCTCGTAAATTTCCCCCTGTTTTAGGATCGAGTCGCGGCGTGGGAATCAGCTCCTTTTTAAAACAAAGTTTTCATTTTTTTCCCCTCATTTTTTGTTCTCCCGAAAATCACTGTTTTAAATTCTGGGAGGGAGAAGAAAAAACCTCAATCAATTTAAATGGGCTCCAGATGACGAAAAAGCGAAAACATTTAAACAAAAGCATTCGAGAACATCGATGGGAGATATATCGTGCTTTTGCCGTTTCGAAACGGCCCACCCCTCGAAAACGGTGAATCCGCGAAATGCCGCGCTCGGCTTTCGTCGTTTTTTTCGGGAATTTAAAAATCAACCCGCGATTTTAAACAGGAGGTTTTTCTTTATTTTATTAGCGAAAAAGCAAAGGGTTTTAATCCCTATTTTAAAACAATCGCACCGGGGGATTCAGTAAAATTTACAAATCGTGTACATCCCTCATCATCCGGGCAATTTGAGAGACTATTTTGAAAAAACTCGGGTTTAGAGTCGTATTTTTACCCTCATGCACAAACCCCACCGTACCCCTCGCTCCCTTCCCCAATTTTACTGGGGCCCAAAAACAGTTTTGATCTGGAATCGGTTTATTACGGGTTTGGGACACACAAAAACGTTTAAATTCCCAGACATAGCAAAAAATTTTTCCCACAAATATTGGTCGACCCGCGAGATGAATTAAACAACGCTCCAGGATAGATAAAAATTTGAATATTCCAAAAACATCAACTCCCTTTCGGGAAAAACGGTACGGCTTTCCGCACCGTTTTTAGCTCTTCGATCTTAAACCCGTTAAACGATGATTAAAAACTCGTTTTCCCCTAGCACCGCGGTTTTAAGCGAGAACGTCTATGGGGGACGACGTGGGTGTTTGGGGCCGAAGATAAACCTCTTTCCTTTTAAAAAAACTCGAGATCAATTTCAAATTTGGTTTTAAACGGGTTGGATTCGAAAACTTTGCAAAAGGGGGGAGTAAAAAACCGGAGTTGCTCTCAATATTTCCGGGGTCCCCTCACGGGGGGTCGGGCCCCCTTAAAAAATTTTTGAGACTTACAACAAACTGAAGGTTTCTCGGTATTTTTTTTTTTAAACCACGACGATTGTTTTCCGTTTCAAATTGAATTTTCCACAGACTCTTTCCCTTTTTACAAAAAGGGGATTTTCTCTAAAATACCAGAATATTCGATTTACTTGGGGGGGTCACACCCGTGGTTCCAAAACGAAAATTTTTTTTGCGAAATTAGGCGACACAAAGTAGGCGGGGGCGGGCAATCTCTCAGAAGATCTCCTTTTTTCAAGGAGCTTTATTTATAAAAACCACTCTTCCCTTTCATCAAAACATAAAATTAGTCCCCTGGGAAATTTGGACGAATTTTGATACCCAAAACGATTTAAAACCGGGTTTTGGGGGATGCTTTTCCCAAAAAGGGTTCCCCCGCAGTAGTTTTTTTTGAGATTTCCCCAAAATTATCCGGTCGAACCCAAATGTTTCGCTTTCCCCGCGGGCGATCCAAAGTCGGGGCCCATCAAACCGCTGAAATCCCCCCTTTTGAATTGTCAATTCCTTTTCGGGGGGGGGGCTTTAAAAATTAAAAAAATCCTAATTGAATTCATAGAAAAACCCCTTCCTTTTTACGAAAAAGCCCCGTCCCTTTTGGACAGATTCGAGTTTTGGGTTGCTTGGGTTAAAAAAACACCCACTCAAATTTGGGAAAAAATTTTCGTCCCCGCATCGCGTAACGATTAAACCAAAACACGAGTATCTGATGGCATTTGGCATCATTTCATACACTGAAAATCCCCTGACTGTGCAATCTCGCGGTTTTTTACTCGGCCAGAAATTTAAACCGGGCCCTTTCCCCTTTGGGGGGCGCGGGACCTTTTATGGTTGGGCTTAAAGGGTGGGTTGGCCCCCCATTCACAAAAACTCCCCATAACAAACACCGTTAGAAGAAAACCGTGTCAAGTGCATCAAGTGAACGCTAAAAAAAAACCGTGAATTTTCACTACTTTGATTTCATGGGGGCCAAAAATTTATACTTAAATTTCCGGGCCACTTTCCGTTTTCCCTAAGGAAGTGTAGAAAAAAACACACCAAAAGGGTCGAACAAAAATCCCCCAATCTCACGCTCTTCTACGTTTTAATTAACAAACACGAAAAATTCTGGCTAACCATTTAATTAGAACTATTCGAAAAAGAGCTCCATAATTTAAAGCAAACAAAACCTTTTCCTACCCAGTCCCAAACTCTCATTAAAACCGTTTCCCGGATTCTGACGGGCCCAATTCGCTTTTGGGGGGGGATTAAAAACCCCCGTCATTATCTTTCCCTCCAAGCCCCCCCAAACTTTTTACCAAACCCTAACTCCCTTTCTATGACCTCCGTTATACGCCCTGTTTTAAACCTCCATGCCGGTTTCAATCCACTCTTTCAAAAATTGACAAAATTTTTGGGTTTTTGAAAAGCAAAAAGTCTATAAAATCGTTATTTATAAATGTGGGTTTCCCTGTACCAAAAAGAAAAGGGTCAAATAGCTAGTTTGCTGATGGGCCCGCTACCTACAATCCTGTTTCGGCGCCCTCTCAGCTTTTTCTACATCGGGTGTCGACTACCCGGGCCCCCTTCACACTGCTTCAGCCGGCCGAGGGAAATTTCCTCGCGAAAGGCCTCATAGGGCCCCCTTTTTTTTTGTTTAGCCCAAAGGGGCTATTCATCTCGAAATGGTTAGGGGATTACTCGACTGCTGCCCTTTTTTTAACGCTTTTCAAAAATTTTGTGCGCGACTTGGATTACCAAGGTCCTTTTTACTCGGACAAGGCACTACGTTTGCAGGAGCAGACAAGGGGTTGTCGCAAGCGACGAGACCCCTCAAAGGGGATGTTAAATTTCCCCAACCTTCATCGTGTCCCCGATAAAAATCAATGGGGGTTTTTTTCCCTCCTCAAAGCTTTCCCCACCCTTTGGGGATTGGGAGGCCGGGGGCAAAAACGTTAAATACCCCTTCCCAGGAAAATTTTTGGGAAAAACACCCCTCACTTTCGAGGAACTTACTACCGTGTTTTTTTAAAATTTAAACATGCTTAAATTCCAAGGGGCCCCTTTTTCCCCTTGACTGATTCGAAATTTAAAGATTTTGAAGTGCTCACCCCGGGTCAAATTTTTTAATTGGGTGGCAATCACAATTTAATCCCCCTAACCTTCTGTTCTTCAAATCAATGAAAAAAGACGTCCCCGGTTGGGGATTTTTGCACAAAATCACGGGGCGTTTTGGAAGCTTGGCAAAGGCCCCTATATTAAAAAACGCTTCAAAAGCGAAATAAGTGGCGAAAGGGAAAATCACTTTCCATACGGTTCCATGGTTCTGTTCAAAAACCCTTCTTTCCCCCCTTTCAAATGGGAACTCGACCGTAATCCCCCTGGCAACCAGCCCCCTGACGGGTTAAAATTTGAGTAGTTTCCGTTTAAAAAAGCGAACCGGAATATAAACGTCCCATAACTTAAGTTATGTGTGCTTTCCAAACGACGTTGATTCTGACGATTCCATCGAGGATCAACCTCGGTGTCAAGCAATTAGCGATAAATTTTAGTGTAAGTTTAAAATTTTACATTCTAATTCCCAAAATTTCGTTATAAAGTAAGTAGCAAGTAAGGGCCAAATTTATTTTTCATTAGTTAAGTCAAAGCGTGCCAAATAAAGTCGCCAAGGGGGCGGCCTTGGGAATCCAAGTTTAAAGGGCGTGCAAATTAAATCGAAAAACGGATACTGGGTTTTTTACGCGATTTTGCGTTAAATGTTAAAATCCGTCCCGTAAAAAACATGAAACTTTAAAGTCAACCCTTTAAAAATCAATATTGTCAAGGGCCCTTTTAGGTCACCAAATTTTACTTTTGTGCATCTGACGTAATCAGAAGTTACAAACTCATTTTCTTTTATATTTCCCTTTGGGTTTAATCGTGACGAAAAATCACACCAATTTGTTTTCCCCTTTTGCCAAAACCCCACTCACACGGGAGTTAACGATTCTCCCTTTTGGGAAAGGTAAAAACCGCGAGAATTTGAGTAGTTTCGAAATTCAAAATTTTGGGCGGGCGGTAGTTTAGGATTCAAAAAAAATTTTCCCGCTTTGATCGAACGAAAATTCCCGAAAAATTCCCAAAAATTTAGGAAACAATTGCCGGGGCCCAAAACGGCCCGCCCCCCCCTCGCGGCACGCAAACCCCGGGGAAACGCCGCGGAAGCAAATTTTTCGGCCAAATTTCGCGTTCCGCGTGTACCCCCTCGCGATCAGGCGGTCGATAGCTGATCGATTTTGGGTTTGCAATCCGTCGGGGGCATTTCCCTCGTGGAGAGAAGCCGGGGTTTGGTCGCAATTTGACCAAAAATTCGCCTTACGGTGTATAATGCGTAATGTAAATTTTCGCGACAAATAAAGAAAAAGATTTGCGCGATATTGTTTGACATATCGAAGGAAAAAGTTACGGGTAATCGGAAACTCGTTCCGGGCGCCAAAATACACGTTTCCCCGCGACGAATTCGCCATTGTCTCTGCATGCTACTGCACGTGATCGAACATTACGAGTATTCGATCCCCTGGAAAGGGTTCACTGCGATATTCGCGTATCGGGGAATTCAGGTTTGTGCCTTTTTCTCTCTCGCTCGTTCTCCTTTCTCTTCCTCTCTCTTCTCCCTCTCTCTCTCTTTTCCCCCGCTCCCCTCTCTCACAATTTTCGTATTTCGGGGGGTCCCCCGACCCAAATCCCCCGTTTGTATTGTGCCCCTGCGTACACGTGATCGACTCCTGCGAAATTCGAATCCTTCGGGGGGATTTTTGTGTGATGTTAATTGCATAAAATTCAAGTGACGAAAATTCGAATTCGGATCCGGGTGGGGGATTGAATGTCACATAATTGAAAACAAATTTTTTAAAACGCGTCAAAAAATATGTGCGCGTGGGGTTTGATAAAATTTTAAAAGGTCGTTCACAAGAGGACCCAAATTTTTTGGGTTTTCGATTCGCGTCTTGGCCCTTTTAAATAAGACGTTTTTTTCTCTGCGAAAAAAAAACATCTGGGGGTCGATATCGAAAAAACCGTGTTTTTTTTTTTTGTGATCCCGAGCTTCGAAAAGGGGTTTTCAGCAAAAGCTTTCGATTCTCATACAGTTTTTTTTCTTTTTTTTTCTTTTAAATTTTTTTTGTGTCAAGCCCCGGGTGACTTTTTTGGGCCTGTGAAAAAATAAAATTATCTGTTTTTGTTCATCAACCCTTCCCAAAACTTTTTTTTTCAATTCGGCTTCCCACTTTAAAACATCAAACCCCAGCGGGAACCACCCGGGGCGCGATCACCCATTAAAATACAGTCCACCAACCAAATTTTCCTATTGGGCCATCCATCACAATCCTTCATGAAATTCCATGATTTTTTTTTTTCCAATAAAAAAAAAAAAAGGGGGTTTAAGGGGTTTTAAGGGGGCGGGGCGAGAAAGCGGCCCTAAAAGGCCAGCATGCCGTTCGCCGCATCTTTCGCGGCGGGCCCCCGGGTTTAAACCCCGCGTTCGCAAAACGTGGGTTTAACGATGACACAATTACTCAAATGGGTTTTTCTCCTGTGTATTTTTGGGAGAACCCAAAAACAAATTTTTGGGAAAAAGGGGGTTTGCTGGAACGTAAATTTAGTAAAAATTCTTTATTAGAAAAGTACCCCTTTTTTTTTTTTCCATTTGCTTAAAAATACTTTAAAATTCCCTTTTTTATTTTTGGGGAAAGGGGGTTTTTTTTTTATGATAGAAAGGGGCTATTGTCTTCAAGTAAAACCTTTCCCCTATTTTGTGTAATATTCTTTTTTCATCGCGACTGTTTTCGTTTTCCCTTATCCCCGCCTTGTAAAAACCAAAACCCGTTTGGGGGAAAACCAAAAAAAAAATTACCAAAAATCTTATTAATAGGCATTGTTATTATCTCATCCCATATATCATAAGAAAAATTTAGAACTGTGTATTAAAATATTATTGGACAACGGTTACCCTATTCATTTAATCTTTACAGAAATAAATAAGAGAATAAGAGTTTTAAACACAATGGTCAGTTTAACAACAATAGAAAAAAAGAAATTGCAGAAAATAATAGCAAGAAAAAATTTTTCGTCATTCCATACATTAATAACATTTCTGAGACAATAGCATCGACAATAAAAAAATCAGATTTCAGAGTAGGATACCGTTGGTCTAAATAATCGTAACAATAATTATAAAGTCCCAAGGACAAAAACGTGCATAAACAATAATAATAATGTTGTCTACAAATTAATTGTAAGGATTGTGGAAGCTTCGTATGTTGGGCAAACAAAAGAAAATTACGCACTAGACTAAAAGAGCATATGAATAATATTAAATTTGATTCCTCCAAGCATTCTGTGGTCTCTGAACATATTATGGATAAAAACATGCTTTTGATTGGGATAACGTTAAAATACTTGATATTGAATCTAATTATTATAAAAGACTTATCTCGGAAATGATACACATCAAGGAAACAAAGGCATGGTATAAATAATAACACAGACACCGAATTGCTTAACAACGCGTATTTCGACATTCTAGAAGAAATATCGAATTTTTAGACTTATGTAAATGTTTATTTTGTGAGATCTGACACCTATTTATTCGACTTTTTAAAAGACTAGACAACAGTCAGTACTAACAATAAGGCCAACAACAATTAGAAGCATCGTCATCTCAAGTTATTCGGAACAATTTTTAACAAATATCAAATAATTTGGAGAGGATGAACATAATCATTACCAGATCGAGGGACTTTCGTCAAATAACGATAGTGGTTCATTTGGAGTAATGTATAAGTGTCACTCCAAGTTTTTATTAATAATTCTAATATATTTTACGAATAACCGGACGAATCATTCTGCTTCTAATTGGGTTCTTACTTTGTTGAACTATTTTAATGGTCTCAATTCATTGTAAATATATTTTGCGTTTTAACTATGACTCAACTATATAACTTATATTGACTATGTATTGCGGATTTTATTAGAATTTTATGTATTTATTTATTATCGTTATTTATTTTACTATTTTTTTTGCGCACTGAAGAGGAGCAAGTAGAGCTCGAAACGTTTGTATAATTATTATTTCAAATTAGGAATTTTCTTCTCAATAATAAAATAATATCGTATTGCTCGTTACACATGGCCTTAATTTAATAATTTATCATTGTTTATATTTTTTACCTTTAATTTCTATAAAATTTAATTCATTATCATTTTATCCTTTAAATCAATATTTATTTTGAATTTTTATTAATATTTTTATCTATTAACATGAGCAGGAGCTCAAACCCATCGAAATACCTTTTATTCTAATTAGACAATTATTATCATTTAGTTACTTTTTTTATTTTATTATTCTTTCCCTTCTTATAAAATATGAAATTTCTTAATATTTAAATAAATATCTTAAATTTTATATATAATACTATTATACTTATTTATTAATTTTTTTATTATTAAATAATAAGTTAATGATCTTGAATTTAAGTTTATGTTTTGAAAACATATTAAAGAAATTTTATTTTCTATTAACTTTTTAAGCTCTTATTATTTTTTTTTATTTAAATATTATTAACAATATAAATTTAAATCCAAAAATTAATATAATATAAACTAAAATTATTGGGAAAATAATTTTTCAACATAAATATATTAACTCATCATATCGTATTCGAGGTAATATCCCTCGTATAAAATTACCATTCTACATATAATTAATTAAAATAAAAATTAAAATTATCGAATATCTCAATAAATTTCTAAATATATAAATTCTAATTAATCTAAAAAAAATAATCATCCCTATTCAGATAAAAAATTAATGTAAACCTTCCTCTAAAATATTCAATATTAAAGCCAGAAACTAATTCTGATTCACCTTCAATAAAATCTATAGGTCTTTCGATTCAACTCAGCTAAAATTCTAATAAAAAATATAATAAATAAAGGATATAAAACTACTATATATCATAAATAACATTGATAATTAATAAAATCAAACAAAGAATATCTTTCTCTTATCAATATAATAATTAAAATAATTAAAATAAATCTAACTTCATATGATAACTAGGAGTCGATTGTTCTTCATCATGACAATGCGAGCTCTTACACATCGGCTCAAACAAGAGACTATTTGAGCACTCAAAACATCGAATTGATGGGTCATCCGCCGTACAGCCCTGATTTGGCACCCAATGATTTCTTTTGTTCCCATCCGTGAAGAATAAACTGCGTGGTCACGATTTTCATCGCCCGAAGAAGCTATTGAAGCGTTCAAAAATCATGTTTTGGAGATACCTCATTCGAAATGGAATAAATGCTTTGAAATTGGTTTAAGCGCATGCAAAAGTGTATCGATCATCGTGGCGAGTACTTTGAAAAACAATAAAAATATATCGCAGCTTAACTATTTGTTTTTGTTCCTATTCTCGAAATATAATAGTGACCCTCGTATTAATGTATATGTATATGACTAATATATACATATATATTAGTCATGTATACATAAATATTAGTCATTTATTAGTCATATACATAACACACTTGAGTTTGCACTTATTTTATTTATCAACAGTGTTATCAACAGTTTTATAGTTTATTTTAAAACAACAATCTTATAACCAGAACATATTACATATTCTGTAATTCCAAAATCTACAACAGACATTATGTATAGATGATATATAAGATTGTTGTTTTAAAATAAAATATAAACTTGTTTATTTCGATGGAACTGTCTCATAAATCTTGCAATCTGCAGTGAAACCAATAATGAAAATCAGCAAATAAGAATTTTTATAATTATTTATTTATTTTCATCGTCAGACTCCTTTGATACAAAAAAGATATCCTAGTCTTTTAACATCGCACAACTCTTACTCGGTAAAACATCGATATGTATAACAGGAATAATGTACTTCTTCGCATGTAAATATTTTATGGAGTAGAATGTAGTATAGTACTCGAATTCTGACATAAATAAAATGCCTTTTTGATCAATAGTACATCTCTAAAATATGTGAATCACAAATAATATGGATATATTCATTTAATTACAAGCACTACGACATTAATCGTTATAAAGTTGTGACCTTTTGCACAATGTATTAACTAAACACAACTGTTATATTTGTTACGTAAGAAATAATAAAATAAAAATAAAAACACGAAAGTGTACAGGCCACCTTCTCACATACATACAATATTCTGGCAGTTGGGACTGATAGGTTTGCAGAAAATTAATTACAATCTTGTCATAAAGATTATCTGATCTTTGGCACCGAGTCTTAATTATAGAGTATTAATAGAGATTCTATACAATGATGATATAATCTCAAAAACTTACCTTTAAAAAAAAGTGTTAAAAAAAGGCGCCCATTAACGGCGCTCAGTTTAAACGGCGCTCAGTTAACGCCAGTAACAAAATTACCCATTTCAACCCATGTCGAATCCTATAAAAATTTTAATTATTGCAAACCCATGTAAATTCTATGCAAATAAACCATTTGACACTTTGTAGAGAATTGTGTGAAAAATTAATTCTATTGTAACCCATGTAAAAATTTTTACGAAAAAAGTGTATGATTAAACGATCGTTATTTTCACAATTTTCGGAAAAAAAAGTGAGAAATGTTTTGATTATAACCCGCCATATAATAAAAAAAATACACGCAGTATTGTCCGCAAGTCAAAAAAAAATCCTTGAAATTTGTTTAATTTTCCCCACGATAGATGATGGAATTTGTCGAATCGGATAAAATCCGGAAAAAAGGGGGGGGCAATCCGTAGCTGTCGAATAAAGGGCTTGCCGGTTCATCGAGGGAAGGCACCAAATGTTCTCCGGTCGATCGTGATTGTCGGTGTAGCGACGAAGCCGTGCCCCCTGTCCACACCCCTCGGACCTATCGGCGCATAGACTCCAACTGTCTAGCTCGGATGACGAAGTTTAGAATTTTCGCAAATTTTCTTTTTTTTTGTCCCGAATACGAACGAGTGTACGGTTTTATTTGAACAATCCCGGGTTTTTGCCTTTTTAGAAAAGTGTTTTCTTCTATTTGGTTGTTTTGAGAAGTTTTAAATGTCAGTTTGCGTGAGATAAAAAATTGTTTGTTTTTGTTCCATCCCAAAACGCGATGACGATTCAAAAATCACAAATCTTCTTTTTCTTTTTCAATTTGCTGTTTTTTTTTGCGATTTTTCTCCTCTTTTGTTTTTATTATTTTCATTACTCGCAAAAAACGGCAGTTTCGTATTTATCGTCGCTATGTCAAAGGAAATTTCCCACTTTTGTCAGAACTACAAGTAGCTTCAAGAGGTCGAAACTTTTCTCGCATTTTTTTGCGCATTAGCCAGTTTTTTTTATAAGATTGTAAACGCGCATGAAAGGTTCCAATTTTTCAAATTCCGTGTGCCCAAATTGTACAAATTTTTTTTTCCCATCCGGTAGTTTTTAAAGTGGTGGGTACCCTCCAATATTTATATCTCTGGAAAATAAATTTCTAAAGTAGTTTGCTTTTTCTTTAATCTGACGTAAATGAAAACGGCGTGTTTGAAATTTTTGGGGAAATTTAAGGTAAAATTTTTTGGGGTTTAACTGAGCCGTAAAAACCACTCGATCCCTTTAAAATTTGTGAGAGCCGTAGAATTTTTTTCTCGCTTGTTTTTGGGGGTTTTTTTCAAAACGGTATGGGGGGCATCATAATCCAATGCTCGACAATGGGGCATCGATTGCGAAAACCCCGGCGATTTCCCTTTGCGAAAAATTTTGGGTTTTCATCGCGAAACCTTTTTGGACGACTATGTCCTTTTGTGAGATTTTCTTTGGTAAGGTAAAAAACTTTGCAAAAAACTGGCGTTTTTGTGTCTCGCAAAACTGAATTTTCTAGCCGTTCATATTTCCCCATTTAAAAACTCACAAATTTCCCCAAAAAAAAAGGAAAGGGAAAATTTTCAAAATCGCGTATTACTTTACGTGTTGAATACTGTTGGTGAACGGCATTAAAAGCAAACCCGGGAAAAATCGCGATAACTTGACGCGAGGGCTCGATTTCAAAGACTTACGAATTCGGCGTGAACGATCAATTATTTTTTCGGTGGGGCCTTTCAAATTCATTCTAATTTGATTTCTTTTTCCACGAAATTTAAATGACCGGGCAATTAGCGGATAGATGGGTGTAAATCAAGCGAAACGTTACCCCCGAAAATAATCATCTCTATTAGGAAATTTTCCCCTCGTTAAAAAAATGGATACCCTTCTTCGAGAATGGTATGATAAGCTTCGAGAAAAGGGGTTCGCGAGACAAAAACCCGGGTTTTTGAAACGTCTACTGGTATTTGTGACCGTCGACTAAAGCAAAAAAAATTTATTCCAAATTTTGGAATTACCGGATTCAATTGTCTGTCACCGTTAAAGTTTTTATTATCGAAAAAACCTATATATTCGTTTCGAATTGCCCAGTATTACATTATCTAACGTTTCACCCAAACCCGCTGTGATGGGAAATTTTTTTAATTTCAATCTTGTAACGGAACTGTCATAACTTTGCTCAGCATTCTAGCATGCGCTAGAATACTCCGGAGTTTATTTTCGCCTTTCACTATTAGGCTTGTCAGTATACGATTTTCGACGGCAATTATTTTAGAAACAAAACGTATTTTTCGAACGCAGAGTCTAAACTGCACCTCGACGCCTTTAATAAAAATTTACCCTGTTAAAAAAAACCGCAATGGGGGGGACCTATAAGATCTAGCGTATGAAACGACTTTTGCTAGGGGATTCCCCTTTCCCTCCTACCGTATCGTCCATATGGCCGGGTGATTGCGTCCCATGCACGGGAAAGGGGGGGAATTATTGCGAGGTGATGAATATTTTTAAAAACGCTTCGAGTGCGCGGTCGCATAGGTTTTTTGGAGGCGACACAACTTTTGTTTGAAATACCGTGTTTTGATTGAAATGAAATGAAAAAATGATTTAGGGGGGCCCACGTTGACGGGGCGCGGAGGCAGACCGGGGGTAGTACTTTAGAACTTTTTTTTTTTTTTTTTTATTTAAAAAAACCTTTTATATTTTTTTTCATTACGATTGTTTTACAACAAAAATAATTTGTATTTGACTTAATTTACTTTTGGGTTTATTTTGGATTACTAACACTTTCCTTGATAGTACCTTATTTTTTTACTGTCTAATATAAAAACAAAAATTTTGTCGTGCTTTAAATTTTTAAAACATTATTAGTTCAAAAGGGTTTTTTACTCTCTTTAATCTTTTATTAAATTTACTTGTCCGGGCGCTTGTTTTGGGTCGTTACATGTTGACAGAGTCTTTTTGTGGTTTGGCAAATTTTCTTAAACTTTATCGACAATTCTATTTTGTAGATCCTTATGTAATTGTCGTTCGTATGTCCCATGTGATTTCATTCGCGGATATTTTGTTTTGGAATCGTTGAATTATTTTTCTTTATTTTGACGGGTACAGCCCCAGAGCAAAATGCCATAAGTCCATTTTGGGTTTTAAGACTTTTTGTAAAAAAAAGCTTTTTATTTTTTGACAGGGAAATATTTTTCCGTTTAAACCAGTACTTTTTTTTGTATTTGAGGCTGATTTTTTTTTTTTTTAAATGGGGTTTCCACCTAGCTTTGCTCTAAGTCATACCTGATTTTTTGGGTTTTTAAATAAGGAGCTATTTAAATTTTTATCCTTTTTGTGTTATCCTTTTATTGGTGAAACACATAACAATTTCGTTTATTTAATTTAATTCCCCCTTTTCTTTGTCCACATTCTATTTCGGGATGGCTGTTTTTATTTTTTCTTTTTGATTAAAATTTATTATCACCAACTGCCATAATTGCGGTGTCTCGGCAAATTAGCAACAATTTTATTTTCAAAAGGTGGGTCGCTAGTATATGGAGGTATGGACCGGCCCCAATACACTCCTTGGGGTCCCCCTGTTTTTGTTTCCTTTTAAGTCAGATAAGCATCTTCTTGCTTAATCCTGAAGATTTTCCCTGATATAGGATTGAATATTTTTTGATATGTACGGAAAGATTTTTGATTTTTATGCATTAATCCTCATGGAAAAACTTTTAAAAAGCTTGTGCCACATCCAAAAATATTGTGGAGCATCCTTTTTTTCTAAACTTTTTTTTAAATTATGCTTGTTATTCGGTGTACTTGACGTTTGAGAATGACATTCCAAAACCAAACTGGTGTTTTGGGATTAGGTTTTTCCCTCTATGATAGGTTTCAGTCTTTTCAAAAGAAGTTTCTCAAACAATTTCGACTATTTGGGAATAAAATATTGGCCGGTTGAGGTTGCTTCATGTGGCGATTTACCTTGTTAATATCATAAAACCCCCGCAATTTCCAAATTGAGGCGTATTTTTAATCGAAAGAACGTTTTTAATTTGGGTTTAATTTACCAAGGCATTTTTTGAACTCTTTTTATTTGTCCCGGGTTTTTAAACAAATCCGGGGCTTTTTTTGATTAATGTTGTTTTAACATTCTTTGATCCTGCTGGCGATGTTGAGGGGATTTTTTATTTTCCTGATTTTTTTTGTATTTATTTATTGATTGTATCATATCCTCTCCTATATTGGGGTTGGAATATAGATTCTAGATGTTTTTGGGGCGAATTTTTTTTTTTTTTGTTTATTTTTCTAGCCCCGCTTCCATCTGTGTTTTTAACGGCGGAACTGCATGATGGGGGTCTTGAGTTTTTTTTGTGTTTTCCCAGTGAGTAATCGTATTTTTTTTCACTGTCAAATTCTCTCAGGTAGGCAAAATTACAGAGTCATTTTTAAATTTTTTAATTTTATTTTCAGTTTCGACGTGGATTATTTAATTAAATTTTGTCTTTTGGGGCTCTGTTTGTGCCATTTTCTTTTTGCTTTTTGTTTTTTGCAAGTAACTCTCTAATTTCTGTGGATTTTTGCCTTTTAGCCCCTTTTTGTTTCAGGGGGATTCTTCATCTGTTCTGATATTAATAACAAATTTCTCTACTTTTTTCCCGGCCAATTTTTTCTTTTTTTTGTAAGGGTAGCTAGTTAATTTTTTCTTCTAACTTTTTCTGAAAAATTTTCCCGTTGTCTTTGTGTTGGTAAGAATGGTTTTTCGCCTTTTTTAATGATATTTTCCTTAGTTTAGTGAAGGGGAAATGGGCCGAAATTATATCTTGGGGAATCTTCAATTGTAGGTGTTTTCGAAAGTTTTTAAATTTTGAAAAAATCATTTTAATCGGAATCTTACCCGGGTCAGTGGGCCATAAGTCGGGTTTTTCCAATGAAAGAGGTTCACATTTAATTTTTTATTGCATTAAAAAGTTCTTTTTCCCTTTGTGGTTACAGCCTTGTCCCCCTACGTATGTTTTTTCATTGAAATTCCCCAAAGATGAATCTATTTTTCCCATATTTTAAATACTTCCCTGTATTTTTCTTCTTGATTGGTTTTTGGCGGGGCTATAACACTTTCATTGTTTTGTACTTTTTTTTTTTTTAATGTTTTAAACCCCCATTACCTTATTTTTTTTGTTTCAATTTTTTATTTTTTCTTATGGGTAGATTTTTCTTTAATTTTAATTCCCCTTCCACCCTTTCTGATTAGGGTTGGGCATAAAATTTTTAATTTTTTTTTGTTTATGTATGTTTTTTTTGTGAAGTGCGTTCTATATAAGCACACATCAATTTTTTTTGTTCTAGAATGTTGTAGTTATGTTTATGTTTAAAGTCCGTTTGCATTTCCTGAAGTATTCTTAGGGAGTTCCATTTTTTTTTTGATTTTGGGATTGCCCCTTATGCTTTTTAGTATTTTTAAACGCTCATTATATCACTGAATTGGGTTTTTTGTTTATCTAATTTTTTTTGGATGATCTTTGAGTATCATTTATATTCTCATCATCCTTAACATGGGGGGGGGAGGTTTTTTCGCGTTTTTTTTGGTTGTGGTTGAAATGTTTTTTTCTGGAATTTTTTTTCTTCATTTAGTTTATTTTTTAATTTTTTTTTTCTGATGATTTTTGAGTATTAAAGCTTTTTTGTATTTTTATTTTTGTCTTGCATCTCCTTGGGGGGACCGCACCTCTATGTTGGCTGGATGATTTTTTCCACAATAAAACATTTTGGTAACTCTTACTTTTTTTTTTACATTCTTTAAAATAATTTTTTCCGCACATTTAAAGCATTTTGGTTCTCTTTGCAATTTGTTTGGTATGTCCGTACGCTTTACACTTTTTGCATTGCGGTTAATTTATTTTTTTTAAGGGTTTAATTTCCACTTTTCAATTTATAAAATTGCTGAAATTTTGGAGATTTGTTTAAATTTTTCTTCGCCCAAGGATAACACAACAATCAATGGTTCTTTCCTTTTCCCGCTTTGTTTGTTAAATAATTTTTAATTTAAACCCTTTTCTTTTAAACCGCTATATTTTTCTTCCTTGCTAAAGATGTAGATTTTTACCTAACACGTAGGGTCCCTTTTCTGTTTATTTTTTCAGGGAAAGCTGGGTTATTTTTTTTAGAAAAATTAACTAATTGTCGGGAGGCAAACCTATTTTTGCATTAATTTTAATATTATTTTTATTTATACTTTTTTCTTGGAAGTCATTTCGCTAGTCTTCTTATAAAATTTTAAAATTCATCATAGTTTTGAATATCATCCCTCATAATTTGGGGGGGTAAGATGTCTTTTTTATTTTTTTCTTGTTTCTGTTTGGGGTCCCGTAAGTTTTTTATTGTTTTAGGGGATAAGAATGTGTTAACTTTCCCCTTTTTTATTTTTTTTTTTTAATTCTAACCATTTTGTCTCTTTTGCTAACTTTCGTCATCAGTTCGAATTTATATTATTTTTAGTCTCTGTGGCGTACTCAATCCTTCCGATTTTTACTTTTTACTCTAGCTCAATTTATTCAGCTGTTTTTGCTTTTTTATGTTTTTTTTCAGCGATTTTCTAAACAAACGTTCTTTTTTTCCCTTTTTTATAATTTTTAGGTGTTGTTCCTCTCATGTTTTTTCGCTGTCTATTCCTTCCCCAAATGATTGTGAAGAATTTTTTAAATTTGGGGTCAAAAATTTTAAGGATGGGGTCTCAAAAACCAGAGCTTTTTTTAAAAGGGGGCTTAGGCGCAATAGTTTGGGTCTCCCCCCCAAAACCCGAGCCCACCTCGAGAGGGTGGATTTTCCAGTAATACTGTCTGCCACTGGGGGAATATTTTCCGTCGTTTTTTTCCTTGCTTATAATGATTTAGTAGTTTATAACCCTTTTGCCAGGTGGTTTTTTTTCTGCCATTCCTCTGGAATCAACCAGCCAGAAAGCCGCTCATATGATAAAGTTCGGATTATTGGTTTAGTGGGGCTTTTACCAAAGCATTTCCCTTCGCGGTATTTTATTTTCCCTAAAAACCCCCGGGCTGACTTAGTAGGTGTTTTTAAGATTTTAAATATTTTCTCTGTGACCCCGGGAAAGACAAATTTTAGGGGGGGTTGTCCCAAAGCAGGCCGGGGTTTTTAATGAATCATTCGAACTTTTGATGCTAGTTTGCTGGGCGGGGAAAGAGAAGAGATTGAGCTCGTTTTTTAAAAAACCGGGTCGATGTGTGTGAAAAATGACATTCTTTTCTATCACCCCCCGCTTTAAAACCAACGTTATTGTTAGGACAAACGTATTTAGAATAATGGCGATTATGAAATAATCGATACTTGCGCTTTTTTCCGCTATTAGCTTTACGCGGTTTTTTTTTTTTGCGGCGACTTGGTCTTTTTTTCGTCGAACGTTTTCTCTCGTATTATTTTTTGTTTTTTTTTTGTTTTTTTTCTTTTTTTCCTACGGGGGGACTTGATTTTCGATAAAAAATTTTTTTATTTGTCTACGGCCCCTTTTTCGCGACGCGGTTACTGAGGATTTTGCGACGTGAGTCTTAAGCCCGCCGAAAGGAAACTGCGCTAAAATAATTTTTTTCATCTGATTTATATTCGTATTTTTTATTAGACTACTTATTTTTTCCCAAAGCTTTTCTCTTAAGATTGTTACGCGATTATTCAAAATGATTTTTACAGCTACCTTTAACGGCATTTTATTTTCAACATCCTCGATTATATTAACCCCGCCCGAAAAGCTTCTTTACCCACCTGCCCCTAGACCTCTAGTTTAAATAAGACAATCAACGTCTGAACATTCCTCCAAGAAAAACTACCTATTCCATGACCTCGTTGATGGGGGGAACCGACAAAAACTCGTGGAATTCCACCGCCGTGAGTTCCCCGTTTTTTAATTCATATAATACTCCCAATAATAATCCATATTAATAAATAAATCCCCTTTTTTCTTATCAAAAAAATTTTACAGAGTATTTTTGAAAATCTAATTTATACGTGTAAAAGTAAGTCACCGTTAACGTGCCGGATTCAATGGTATTTTTTTTCCAGTATCGTTTTTTAAAATCGATTTCAATCCGGCGGAAATTGTTAGGCGCACCGGGGTATAATGGGAGAGGTGAAATGTTTCACTTTATTTGTTCCAATTCGTAAACGCGCCCACCCCCCCAGGCACTATTCGGAGAAGAGGAGTTTGCACATTGCCTGTTATTTAAGGCTTCGCAAATATCACAAAAAACAAAAGTTTATCGGGAATACCCCGCGCCAAACAACACGCTTGTAACTATAGAATCCCTCGCGACGTACTCCATTTTTGTCAAGAGAACGAGTTTAAAAAAAATTGAAGTAAATTTTCTTTTGGGAAATTAAATTTAGATGTCGTGAGCATAGAACAATAGTGATTTTCCTTTTAGGAGCGTTATAAAAAAATCAGCTAAACTGAGCATTTGCAAAGTCTATCGGAAAAAAAGCATATAATGAATCAGATTGCAACCAGCAGGGCACGCGATGGGAACAAAATCCTACCCCGCCTGTAAATTTTTTTGCCTCCAAAACAAAAATGGGAACCGACTTCTTTGCATGACGAATTAATCATGGAGAGAACTCTTCCATGTTATTATAAACGCCACAAAGGGTTTGAGGCTTCCTTCGAAGTTAACACCACTTTTTTTTTTTTCTTTAACTTTAGACATATCGACGAAACTGAGTAATTTT
>NW_028190551.1:0-36954 GCF_048542155.1 Nylanderia fulva | reverse complement strand
TGGGTTGCGGGTGCCGGTCATGTGCTGAACGACTTACTGTGGCGCGAAACGGCCCACTCGATCCACGTCGTTATCACTTTCGGCTAAATCAATAACCGGGTGTTCCAGCTCCGGCGTTAACACGATGCGTGCACGGCCTGGAACGTATATTATTTTTATTAAAAAATTTCCTGTTTAATATAATGTTTTCTAGCAGCGCGATATAATTTATGATGTTAAAAACTTACGCGAAGGTCCGGGCTCCGGCGAAGAATCTGCTCGTCGTCTTCTATTTAACCTTAATCTAAGTGATACGGGGCGATTCTCTAGTACGCGCAACCGGTTTCCTGTAACGCGTGCGACAGGACGTACGAAAGCTAAAGTTTTAGCGATTTAAATAATTGGGGTAGTTTTAATTAATTTTTATTTATAATTAAGTGTAAAAAAAAAAAATAAAAACTTACCATTATTATCTTCTCTTCTCCCCGGAGAACTCGATGAAAATGTAGGAGGAGATATTCTATGTGACCTGCTGCGTCGTTTTCTTTCTCACCACCAAAATAGTATCGCGACTCGATCACCTCACCCGCGATAATCACTAATTCGCGAAAAACACTAAAATGTCCTAGTCGGAATAATACCGCTAGCACAGCGTTGGGACATTCCCCCGCGAATTTTCCAAAAATATTGAAGCATTTGTCTTCACTCGCGCATGTTAATTCATATATATACTTGGAAAAATTTTTTCCGCATAAACTCTGCGCTAGTGATAGACAAATTTCAATTACTTTTTTCAAACTCATTATTTGAAATTTAATAGTACACTTGCGTCGAATACGTGAGTACGCGAGAGACGAAATTCAAAAATGTAGCTAGCTAACTTAACTCCGAGATCCGTATTTATACGTTTATGGAAATCAAAATGGGGGATTTTCAGGTAACTTTTTCGATTTATTTTATCTTTTTTATCTTTTTTTTTTTCTCATAGACATGTATTCTTACCCATGTTTTATATATATATATATATATATATATATATATATGGTAATCTTTACTTAGATACAGAAAATATTTAATCTAGGGCGATATTTACTTAATTACGAAAAGTTTATAGAAATCAAGATGAGGAATTTTCAGGTATCTTTTCTCGATTTTATTTTATCTTTTTTATCTTTTTTTTATCTTTTTTTCTCATAGCCGTGTATTTTTACCCATGTTTTATATATATATATCTATATATCTATATATATATATACTAGCTTTTCGGACCGCGCTTCGCGCGGTCCTCAAAGCCAGCCTTTCTATTCGGACCGCGCTTTGCGCGGTCCTCATATAGTCTATATTAAATCCGTTTTAACACAAAAAATTAATTCTTTTTTTGTATTACCGCGAACTACTTCCACATTTGTTGTTCGACTTTCACGAAATTTATACCAAAATAAATGTTTAAATTTTTTTGTGGATGACTACTATACTATGTTATCTATTTCTTTCTCCCAGATATTTTATTTTCTTTTTTTAAGACACGCTTTCTCTCTCTCTCACTCTAAAACACACGCGCTCCCTCTCTCTCTCTTTAAGACACATGCTCTCTCTCTCCTTATCTTTCTCCCTCCCTCTTTCTTTAAGACACACGCTCTCTCTCTCTCTCTCTCTCTCTCTCTCTCTCTCTCTCTCTCTCTGTGTATGTGTGTGGGGTTTTTTAAGTTTACGCTTTCACCTACGCATCCACCCACACAATCGCATATTTATGAACGGATTTTTTAAAAAATTGGTACCAAAATGTTGCAAATTTTTGGCGACGATGTGGTTTTTTCAAGTGTTACACCTCCACCCACACGCATGCGCATTTATGGACCAATTTTCACGAAATTAGTACCAAAATGTTGCAAATTTTTCTGAGAAAGCTGCTGTGTGGTTTTTTTAAGTTTTATCCCACCCACGCATGCATCCACGCATTCGCATTCACACATTTATTCACATACTTTTTTGAAATTTGTAGTTAAATTTTGTTGGAGATGGCTACTATGATTTTAACAAATTTTTATCATCCTATTCATCCACCCACGCACCCATGCACCCATTTGCATACGCATTTATTGACTTGGTCACACCAAGAAGTAATTTTTAAAAAATTTGTGTACGTATTTGTGATTATGTGTGCAATTCGTGTAAATAAACCTTTAATTTGTATGCAATTTTCACGAAATTAGTACCAAAATGTTGCAAATTTTTGCAATCACAAACATGTACACAAATTTATTTAAAATTACTTATTGGTGTGACCAAGTCAATAAATGCGTATGCACATGGGTGCATGGGTGCGTGGGTGGATGAATAGGATGATAAAAATTTGTTAAAATCATAGTAGCCATCCTCAACAAAATTTGAGTACAAATTTCGAAAAAGTCTGTGAATAAATGTGTGAATGCGTGGGTGAATGCGTGGGTGGGATAAAACTTTAAAAAACCACACAGCAGCTTTCTCAAAAAAATTTGCAACATTTTTGTACCAATTTCGTAAAAATATTGGTCCATAAATGCGCACGCGCGTGGATAAATGCGTGGGTGGAGGTGTAACAATTGAAAAAACCACATCGTCGCCATCTTCAAAAAATTTGCAACATTTTGGTACCAATTTTAAAAAAATCGGTTTATAAATATACGATTGCGTGGGTGGAGGCGTAAACTTAAAAAAATAAAACACCAGCTTTGTCAGAAAAATTTGCAACATTTTGGTACTAATTTCGTGAAAATTGGTCATAAATGCGCATGCGCGTGGGTGGGTGCGTGGGTGGAGGTGTAACACTTGAAAAAACCGCATCGTCGCCATCTCCAAAAAATTTGCAACATTTTTGTACCAATTTCGTAAAAATATTGGTCCATAAATGCGCACGCGCGTGGATGATTGCGTGGGTGGAGGCGTAAACTTAAAAAAATAAAACACCAGTTTCCTCAGAAAAATTTGCAACATTTTGGTACTAATTTCGTGAAAATTGGTCCATAAATGCGCATGCGTGTGGGTGGATGCGTGGGTGGATGCGTGGGTGGAGGTGTTACACTTAAAAAAACCGCATCGTCGCTATCTTCAAAAATTTTGCAACATTTTGATACCATGTGTTCAGAAATATTGCAAAAAAAAATTTTTTTCGCAAAAACATACCCTCCTCTGAAGAAAAAAAATAAAAATAAAAAAATTAAAAAAAAAAACCCACAGCAGCCACCCCCGAAAAATTTGCAACATTTTGGTACCAATTTCGAGACAATCGGTCCACAAATGCGGAAGTAGTTCGGGCACAGACAGACAGACAGACAGACGGACGGTGCTTATATATATAGATTAAATTAATCCCTCTCTCTCTTTCTCTCTCTCTCTCTCTCTCTCTCTCTCTCTCCCTCTCCCTCCTCAATATTATATATAATAATATAATATTATAAATAAATATTATGTAATATAATCATTTTTTGCAGTAAAACAGAAAGCTCGATGGGCAAGAGCCGGAAGAGGTACCAATTTAAAAAAAATCGGTTCATAAATATACGATTGCGTGGGTGGGTGCGTGGGTGGAGGGGTAAACTTAAAAAAATAAACCAGTAGTTTTCTCAAAAAAATTTGCAACATTTTGGTACTAATTTCGTGAAAATTGGTCCATAAATGCGCATGCGCGTGGGTGGATGCGTGGGTGGGTGCGTGGGTGGGAGTGTAACACTTAAAAAAATTGCATCGTCGTTATCTCCAAAAAAATTTGCAACATTTTGATACCATGTGTTCAGAAATATTGCAAAAAAAGATTAAACATACCCTCCTCTGTAGAAAAAAAAAAAATTAAAAAATTAAAAAAAAAACCCCACAGCAGCCACCCCCAAAAAATTTGCAACATTTTGGTACCAGTTTCACGAATATCGGTCCACAAATGCGGAAGTAGTTCGCGTACATACATACAGACAGACGGTGCTTATATATATAGATATATGGTAATATTTACTTAGATACAAAAAATATTTAATCTAGGACGTTATTTACTTAGTTACAAAAAGTTTATAGAAATCAAGATGAGGAATTTTCAGGTATCTTTTCTCGATAGCGATAGGAATTTTATATTTTCTCTGAAGTCAGATTTAAAATTATATCATTTATATTGCTTAAAAAATTCCCCTTCCACATTAATAATTATATCGTTTATATTGTTTAAAAAATTCCCCTCCCACAAAATTTTTATTATACTACGCATGCATTTTCTCCCTATCGCTTTATTGTTTAAAAAATTCCCCTTCTACATTAAAAATTATATTATTTATATTGTTTAAAAAATCCCTTCCTCATAATTTTTATTTATCTACGCATACATTTTCTCCCTACCACTTTTCTATTTTATCTTCCTTCTTATAAATTTTCTTGAAAATCTTCGCTCACTCGTCTTTCATCGTCCGGACTTTCAAGTTCGTTAGTAAAAAAGTTTGTTAGTAAAAAGTTCTCGATTTTTTGATTTTTGCGTGTCTTTGATTATTATATCTTTGATTTTCTACGCGGTAGCAACTACCATGAACAATCTTAAGAAAATCGAGCAACAACCACGTATGTTGCTGTCAACAACATACGGATTGAATTCATCCTACACGAAGAAAATTCAAGTGGGTCTTATGACGGAAGACAACGTCGAACTGGATTTTCTGCCTGTTGTTAAATTAACATCTCACGGAGCTGTAGGAATTTGCTTCGACATGGAATCGTGGCAAAAATTTCAAGAAAACATGAAAACGATGTCGAGCTACTTAAACGGTGATAAAATTAATTTGAGTTCGATCATCTTTAACAAGATAATTGTAAATTTCACTACCGCATATGGTGCTAGAGCCATACTAATAACATATCGTGAAAACGAGCAAGAAGATCTTTCTTCCGAGACTGTGGAGGATACGAACGAAAACGGACCGAAGGCGAAGAAACGTAAAACTTACAACATTGCGATAGTCATGCAGAGAACGACTTTTCAAGGTGTAGAAAATATAGTTGATTGTGTGAACGCTAATTTAAATCGTCTAAATTTTATTTCAACTAATGTCAACGAATGTGCTCGATATTTAATTAACGAAATACAGTTAAATCTTCCTGTCAACGGTAGCATTAATAACAGTATCGTGAAACTCACGATCAGAGGTAACAGTAAGGAAATAGAACGTAATGTACGTACCCAACTGAAAGATTTAACATTTCTCGATGTATACTTTGAGATAACATTTTTAGAAATAATTTCACTTTATTTCGAACAAATTGTACATACAATTATATCAAAACGTAAATTTTAATAATTATTCGACGAATATTTTCTTGAAATGTTTGTGAATAATTTTGTTCTGTAAAAATATTTTAAATATAAATCATATTTGTACTTTTAAAACCATTGTTCAATTTTCTTTCACTTCCTCTTTCCAGAAATTTCCTCAACAACCATGTTTCTGTTTACCTTCATTAAGCAGCGAGTTATTTTAAAATAAAATTTTATCCGACATCTTTTCAACAATAAGCATTCTTTCTAATCTACGATGATGCATTATTTTTTTATCGTGACACGAGTCGAAATGCTCGCCAGTACAAATATTTGCGTGTTCTTTTTTTATTACCCTACGGCATTGTCAGTTACTACCTGCCACCGATCCCCGGTCGACCGCATGACGCTTTTCTTGGTCAAAATGTTTTTACCCCACCCCGTCTAATATCGACCATTTGATTCGACGAGCTATCCTTGCCATACGTATACCCTAGCTGTTTTTACCCCACCCCGTCCAATATCGACCATTTGATTCGACGAGCTATCCTTGCCATACGTATACCCGTACCCCCATACCGTACCCTACGCAACTTTAGCTTAAATACCTCATCTAATCCTTAGACTAGTAAGATCTCGTTTAGCTCAACATACTAGGACCCTGCTCGGAAACACGAAGGCCCCAGGTTCAAATCCAGAGGAAATCAGAAAAAATAAAAAAAAATAAAAAAATTCTCATCCCCACCTTTCGGGGCCAGTCGCCATTTTTTTTTCCCCAACACCCTCTCCCCCTACACCCACACTCGGAAAAACCAGACGCCGGTGGTGGGGGAAAGATAAGATAAGACTCGGCGCTAGACGGGTCGGTGGTGGGGGTTTGTTATGACGGGCCATAGTGCCCACTATACTACTAACGTGAAAGAAATCTCCTGCAATGTACCATATCACAGTCATTATCTCGCATCCGTGGAAACTCAGATTTTGAGTAACTTGAACCAAGTAATAGCGCAGCCGAAAAAACGAAGTTCAAGATGGATCAGTACTTCCGTACCTTGCATCGAGTGGTCCAATGAAGCATCGAAATTATCTTCAGCATTATATCACAAGCATAGTATATTAAATATCGTCCTCTTTGAACAAGCTACGAATTTAATTCCAAATAACGCTGTGACTATCGAAATTACACCAGACGGCGTTCTACAAAAAATCTTAAAAGAATCTTTACATCTAAATGTGACAAACATTGTATTAACATGCCAGAAATAAATACTGCATCTTGTATAATTATTAAGCTTTATTCTTTTATTTTTCTTTATTTAATTGAATAGATATTAACATCCAATGTAGCATACAGAATAAATTAACAACCAAAGAAATAAATCTTATTTAAATATCAATCAACTGGATTTTGTACTACTATTAATATGAATTCTTTATCTGGTGCCACCATAATTTACATATTTATGTATATTATACTTCCTCGTCCTCGTCCGCGGCCACGTCCGCGACCACGTCCGCGACCAGCTCGCGACCATCGAGCGGGTCTTTGTTTTACTGTAAAACAAAAATGAAATTTAAATATAAAAACATATATTTACATTTGTTATTTTTAATTTCTTAAATAAAGAAATAATTCTTGTTTTTATTTTTTACTTACGTCTCATATTATCATCTTCTTCATTTTCAACCACCATTGCAGGCGATGGTGGTTGCGATGGTTGAGCTCCGGTTTTGCAAATTTTTGGAATACGAGCTGGAGCAGTTGCGTTTACACTTGTCGAAGCACAAACAGGAGCAGTTGCGTTTACACTTGTCGAAGCACGAGCAGGAGCAGTTGCGTTTGCACGAGCATCAGCAGGAGCTCCGGTTGAAGTTGGATTCGTAGCTGCAGCAAGAGCCTGATTTGCTGCAGCTAACTGTTTCTTGACTTCTTCTAATTCAATTCTCGTGATCTCTAAATCCAGCGCCGTATTGAACTCGTCACTCGATCCCGGGGCGCCCTAAAAAACCAAGATTAAAAATAAAATTGTAATCTCTCTCTCTCTCTCTCTCTCTCTCTCTCTCTCTCTCTCCTCCCTCTCTCTCTCTCTCTCCCCCTCCCTCTCTCCCTCTCTCCCTCTCTCTCTCTCTCTCTCGTGTGTGTGTTAAAATATAAATTTACTTACCTCTTGTGTCTTCTCTTGTGTCTTCGTTTTATCTTTCATTATTTTTTTTCTTATGGACACTTGTGTATTTCGTGACATACGTCCGAGATCGCAGCGTCAACTTGATAACATAAAAATGTTGATTGCAATGTATAGTTACCTAGGTAACGATAACTGATCACACATTGTGCCGCATGCTTCGAAGTGTTTGGTTGTCAAAATAATTTTGACAGTTTTAAGTCAAAATTGGTTAAGGTGTTGAAAGAGTGTAAATTTTGCAGAAATTTTATAAAGAATAAGGTAAATAATAATATTATATATATATATATATATATATATATATAATATATAAATATATTTATGTGTGTGTGTATATGATTATATATATGTAAATATATATATATATATATACATATATATATATGATTATATAATTTTTTGTTGTATATAAATATAAAATATATATTTAATATATATATTATATATAAATATATATATATATATATATATATATATTATATATATATGTATATATATATATATATATATATATATAATACTAATATATATTATACTATTTCATTTTTAAACGTATTATTAACTTGATGTTATGTATTTGCTGTATATTTAGCCAGCTGTTGGGCAGTCGAGAAAGAGAGAGAAAGGGAGAAAGGGAAGAAGAGAAAAGATAGAAAGAAAGAAAGAGAGAGACAGAAGAGATCGACATACCAAAAAAGGTATAAGATGTGTTTTATTTAGCAACACAAGTCACAAGCGTGATTCTATCTTTGTTTCTCCATTCTCCGAGAATAAAGATAGACAGATGCTTGTTTCGACTTGTGTGGTAAATAATAATATTATATATTATATATCATATATATATATATATATATATATACATATATACATGGTAGGCCATTTTAATCTTCGTACTAAAATTTCTCAAAATCCAAAAGATCAAGCCAAAAATGTTTCAGATAAAAGTTGTATGATTTCAAGGGGGACATGAGATGGTGTCATTGATTTGACCTTGAATAGCCATTTGAAGGTTACGTGAAAGTCAGTTTAATTTCTTAAAGGGAACACTATATTTTTTCTTGCATACTTTTGTAGTTGACTTCGAAATCTTTCCAAAACACTACAATAAAATATTTTTTTATTAAGTATTTTTTGAGTTATTAAGGCTGGAAATTTGCAGTATTTTGACATAAAATACAAAATATCTTGGGAAATATTCATTTTTCAATTATCATACCTTAATACTTTTATGCACAGAATAATGAGACGAATCAGTTGGTGTAAAGAAAACGCATAGTTGTCTTAAAGAAAAATTATTTAACTGCTTATTGCAATTTTCATATTTTTTTTAAAGGTAACTATGTGTTTTCTTTACACCATCTGATTCATCTCATTATTCTGTGCATAAAAGTATTAAGGTATGATAATAGAAAAATGAATATTTCTCAAGATATTTTGTATTTTATGTCAAAATACTGCAAATTTGCAGCCTTGATAACTCGAAAAATACTTAATGAAAAAATATTTCATTGTATTGTTTTGGAAAGATCTCGAAGTCAGCTACAAAAGTATGCAAGAAAAAATATAGTGTTCCATTTAAGAAATTGAAGTTGACCTTCACATAACCTTCAAATGGCTATTCAAAGTTAAATCAATGACATCATCTTATGTCCCCCTTGAAACCATACAACTTTTATCTGAAACATTTTTGTCTTAAACTTTTAGATTTTGAGAAATTACAAATGATATTGAAATGTATAATTATAATATACAGGGTAGGTCATTTTAATCTTCGGATTAAAATTTATCAAAAAGAAGATCAAGAAAGAAGAAAAGAAGATCAAGAAAGAAGAAAAGAAGATTGAGAAAGAAGAAAAGAAGATAAAGAAATAAGAAAAGAAAAAAATTATAAGGCTGCTGTGCGCCTGTTGTGTTTGTAAAAGAAACGGCTGCTGTGCGCCCGTACAAGGCTGCTGTGCGCCTAAAAAAAAGTGGCTGCTGTGCGCTTATAAAGAGTGGCTGCTGTGCGCCTATAAAGAGTGGCTGCTGTGCGTCTATAAAAAGTGGCTGCTGTGCGCTCATACAAGGCTGCTGTGCGCCTATGAAAAGGAGCTGCTGTGCGCCTATAAAGAGTGGCTGCTTTGCACCAATAAAGAGTGGCTGCTTTGCGCCGATAAATTATTACGTATTTCAAAAAAATATATATAAATAATAAAAATGTCTATACAGACAAAAAGATATATAATTTTATCTCCTGAGGATAAGAATATAATTGTTCGAGGTGAATGGTTAACTGATAAACATATGGAACATTTTGATTATTTATTACAAAATTTTTCAGATTATAGACCTGTCGAAACATGGTGATTACAACTTCCTGATACGATTCAGCCTATGCCAATTGATAAAAAACATATACAAATATTACATAGTTCGTCAGGTTCATCAGATGGACATTGGGTGTGCAGTTACTACGATACAAAAAATATATTTATTTATGATTCATTAAATAAGAAAAAATTGCATAGACATCATGAACAATTCTTGAAAAGATTATTTCCAACATATAACTTCGAAAAAAATTCTATCCAATTTCCTACTGTACAATACCAACCAAATAGTAGCGATTGCGGAGTTTTTGCAATAGCCTTTGCAATTTCATTGTTATTCAATATTAAACCCGAAAAAATAAAATATGATCATAGTTTAATGCGTTTGCATTTAATTAAGATTTTTGAATCTAATGTTATTGAGCATTTTCCACAAAATCAACAATATGCTCTTCAAAAGGTGCTTCCATTAGCAGTAATAAAAGCAAGAGAGATTGAAGCATCTCGTAAACGTACTATACGTCAATGTGAGACGGAACGACCATATTTGAATCGGTTAGAAGAGCAACGTCATATTTACCAACTTGAAGAAGAATTAAATAATAATCAATTTCAATTAACAGAAAATAACTCAAAGAATTTAATGAAAACAAACAATGATATTTATGAAGAAACTAAGCAGCATGACTTGGAAAATCATTGTGTAAATAAACGTGCACGCTATTCACAAGATTTAGAACAAAATCAGGCTAAACAACATGATTTATATGAGCAAAATTCCAAGAATAATTGCATTGAACAGCACGATCTGTATAAACAGAGCTTAGAAGATAGACGCGCTAAACGACGTGATCGTTATAAACAAAATATAGAAGACAATCGCGCTAAACAGCGCAATCGATATAGACGAAATTTAAAAGATAATCGCGCTAAACAGTGTAATCGTTATAAACAAAATTTAGAATACAATCGCGCTAAAAAGCGTAATCGATATCAACGGAACTTAGAAGATGAACGCATTAAAGATCAATATCGATATGAACAAGATTTACAAAAGAAACGCGCACAAAAGCGTATGCGTTATTCGGAAAACTTTGAGTATGAACGAGATAGACAAAAAAGATTGGATCCTAATCGCAAATGGCTTTATAATAAGCGATATTATCAGACAAAAAGACAAAAAATCAAAACAAAATCTACATTTAAAATAAAAACTTGCAATATTGCTAAAAAAATTACTAAAAAGTATAAACAATTCTGGTCGAAGAATACCATAAAACTTCGTAAGTGTTCAGAAATATTTATAAAAAATATTATTGAAAAAATCAATATTAAAGGTTATATTGAGAAACGATTGAAAGCTGAAAAAATTGTACGTTGGTGCATGTGTATTAGGAAAAATTATATTCGCAATATATACAAAATGTTAAGTTTGATTAAAAAGAAATCAGAAGTGTATTTGACTCTTGTCGCAGATTGTTCTACAATCGAAGACAAATTAACTGCACTATGTGGCGAATCTAGACATACAGCCTCATCTGAAAATTATTTTATTGAGTCTACATATCGTCATGATGTAAATCCATTGGAACCTTTGATAATGAATGTAAAAGGAAAAGTAGTAAACATATTACCATTAACAACAGAACAAGCTAAAAAATCTTGGTCGTGTAATATTTCAGACTATAAAACTAACAATCGGCTTTTAATTGACCGTTCTCAGAAGTCTCTTAAAACCATAAATACATGTACCTTAAACAATGAACCAAAACTGATGTGTAATACTGCAAGCTGTAAAATTAACGATCCGCTTTTAATTGATCGTTATCAGAAGTTTCTCGAAACCGTAAATACATGTACTTTAAAAAATGTACCAAAACTTATGCAAAATATTCATAAATGTACAATGAAAATTTCAAATGAAAAATTGGGTCATACGCGTAGCTGTTATATTGATATAACACTTTGCGAAGGAAGGTTTCTTCCAGTTCAATTATTATCGCCTCATTTTCCAAAAGTAAGATATATGAAGCGTTTAATTTATCAACTTATATATTTTTATCGAAAGTTGGAAAATCTAGATGATGCTTTAAATAATGCTGATATGAATACTTTGAATGAAATTGTGACTTCTGCACAGGAGAAAGTAGATATGTACAGACATCAACGGATTGATACAATTTTGAGTGATGATGATATTATGTTTAAATATCGTTTAGCATTTAAAGCATTGACTGAACGCTCTGTGGACACCACGACATGTTTGCGTATCATGCGAAAGATTGTGTTATAAAAAAAGTGTTTCTAAAGTCAATAGTCTTCAGACACAAGTACATGTTAAAATTTTGAAGGATTTAATGACGTATGTACAACAACAAAAAGTTGATGCGCAATATATATGTAATTATTGTGCAGGCAAATTTTGTAAAGGTTTAATGCCTGCATACTGCGTCTTAAATAATCTATTTACAAATCAGGTGCCTGAAGTAATATCATCTCTTAATACATTCGAAAAAATTCTTATACAGAGAGCTAAAGCGTTTCAAACTGTCCTTAAAATGGGAACTGTTATTAATAAAAAGTTGCCTCAAAGACAAATGGTATCATAAGTTAAAAATAGAACATTTCATTTACCACTTCCGTTACAGGAGACATTGAATAAATTATGTTCTAATACTGATCCAATAAATATTAATCATGAGTTATATATATTAGTTAGAGGTATCCCGACAAAATCAAAGATTATTTGGGAAGAGGTAGTTGATGTTAAAAAAATATTTGGCGCTTTGGTTAAAGCGCAACAATACTTTATATTCTTATATTATATTGCCAAATGATTACAATGATTTACGTTTACCAAAATTAAAAAATTTAGAATTTCAAATAGAAGATGAGACAGAAGATAATGCAGAAATAGCTGATGATGAGACTGAATTATTAAATGAGACAGGAGATAATGTAGAAGTAGCTGATGATGAGACTAAATTATTAAATGAGACAGAAGGTAATGCAGAAGTAGCTGATGATAAGACTGAATTATTAAATGATCCGATAGAAGAGATAAAAAATGATATGTTAGAAGGTCGACGGAAAGCAATGTTGACTCAAGTGACTAATGCTGAAAATGATGGCTATTACGAACAATATACCATCTATCCCTTATATGAAAAGAAAGCAAATAAAACTGCGACAGCTTTATATCAAATGTTAAAAATTCAGGATTTGCCTCTGAACAATCGTGAGCAACATTTAGATTTAATGTGTTTTCCAGATTTATATTCTTCTGGTATTAATGGACAACGTGAGATTAGACAAGTTAAACTTCATGATCATGAATTTATTAAATGTCGTTTGACATCTAAACATCCACAGTATAGATTAAATCTACAATATGTATTTTATTTATTGAACGATGCAAATATGCGTCAATTAAGTCGTGGAATTTTTCATAAAATGAATGTAACTAATCCGCGACTTCGTTATACAGCCGCAGAATACCTAGACGCAATGTCGAAAGAATTGTTGGAATCTAATTTGAGTACAATATTTGCCACACTTCGAAATACGGAGCAATATTGGTGTAAACCGAGAAACGATTTAAATTGTATGACGCAGCATTATAGACCTGCGACATGGTTTTTAACACTCAGTCCAAGTGAGTGGTTGTGGGAAGATTTAGGTGAATATATTCGTGAAGTAAATAAATGGCATGACGCTTCCTTAAGCGTTAGCGCACTCGTTGTTAGAGATCCAGTATCAACATCCAGGTTTCTCGATAATAAGTTTCGGGCAATGCTTGACTTTATTAGGTCTAAAGATCATCCAATTGGAGAAGTAACGCACTATTTCTGGCGACGAGAATATCAAGGTAGAGGTATACAACATTTTCACTTATTAATTTGGATTAAAAATGCACCAATTTTCGGTGAATCTACTATTGAGAAAGTTTCAAAATTTATTTCACAACATATAAGCTGCACAATACCGGATCAAAATATTTCGCCATTGTTGTACAGACGTATTGATACGCATCAGCGACATATACATAATGATTATTGTCTTCGTTCTAAAAAAGTAGGACGTAAAGTTATTCGTCGATGTCGTTTTGGATTTCCTCGTCCCGTTACTGAAACTTTGAATATAAGGGTTGTGGCAACTTCGATAGCCGGTAGAAAACAAATGAAACATAAAAGTAGACTTTACGATCTTCCTCGAACGGATAATGAAGGTAATATAAATGACTATAATCCTGTTCTTCTTACTGCATGGGAAGGTAATATGGATATACAATTTATTGGTGAAAAATCATCGCTGCTAACCTGGTATGTTACTAAATATATGAATAAAGCGGGAAAAAGTGAATTATCTGAGAATATTCTTGATAGTAAGGATAACAAAAACAAATCATTAGCGAGTCATCTTTGGAATATTGCTTTGCGATTTACGAATCATAGAGAATGTGGAGCTCTCGAAGCTGCTGATACATTGTTAGGTATTCCTTTGTATGGAACTGATCGAAATACAACCATCAGATGGTTAGATGTTAATCAAATACGATATAAAAAATTAAAAAGTCGTAAAAAAATTGAAGCTCTTGATCCTGAATCTACAGATATATTTTATCAATTTTTGACAGACGATCATTATCCACATAGACCAAACGAATTAGAAAATACGTCTCTTTATGAATTTGCACAGTGGTACGATATCTCAAAGATCAAACCGAAAAATAAGTCTATTGAATATTATAAAATAGGTAATGGTTGTTATCTTAAACGGCGACAGCGCGGATATCTTATTAATCATTTTAGATATAATGTTAATACACAGCCGGAAAATTATTTCTTTGCGTTATTGCTTATGTTTAAACCATGGCGAAAATTAGAGGATCTTAAAAATGAATGCGATACTTATACCGAATCGTTTCACAAAGTAAAACTGCATCTTAAAGAAGCATTGCAATATCATGAAAGATTAAAAGAATTGCAAAAAGCATTTGAAACTGCAAAACAGTTAGTTCAGCAATGCTTAGATGACGATTTGCAAAAAGAGCAGTCTCAGGATGATCCTAAAATGCAATAGGTATTCAAAATATAGAGGCTGGTGAAGCAATGCAAGATTTTAAAGATTTTGGTGATAGAGCAATTCAAGAAATTGATGTATCTGACATGATAGTAAAATTAAATACGGATCAAAAACGAGTATTTGATAAAGTTACCAATGCTGTAGAGTCCGATAAATCAATATTACGATTATATGTTAGCGGAGAAGGTGGTACTGGAAAAAGTTTCTTAATCAAGACTATTAAATGCTGGATAAAACAAAATCTCAATAAAGATACTGCTGTAACAGCATCTACTGGTATAGCAGCATTTAATATAGATGGTTTGACAGTTCATAGATTGCTTCAATTACCCGTTGAACATGGTCAAACTCATAAGTATAAACAATTATCTGATTGTGTATTAAAAGTTTTACGAACAGATCTTAAAGATGTTATTCTTTTCGTAATTGATGAAGTGTCAATGATATCTAATTTGACTTTAATATATATTCATCTTCGATTGTCTGAGATATTTGATACTAGTGATTGCGATGATGGTTGGTTTGGTCGAAAGCATATTCTTTTATTCGGAGACTTGCTTCAATTGCCTCCTGTACGCGAAGATCTTATCTTTACACATTTATCCGATCAAAAAATTGCTAATTATCTTAGTTCTTTAAATGCTGTTAATTTATGGATTACATTATTTGAATATGATGAATTGATAATCAATATGCGTCAGCAAGGAGATAATTCATACCGTGAATTATTGTCGCGAATTCGTATTGGTTTAGTGACAAAATCTGATTGTAAAATTCTAGAGAGTAGAAAAATATCTTTCAAAGCTGATTCTTTCGAATCTAGATTAAATGAATTATGTGATTTTATTAACAGTTTATCATCGGACACTGTTTGTTTATTTCCTACTCGTAATATGTGTGATGTCAATAATGCAATGTTAAGTCGCATTACTTCCAAAGAAATATTATTAATTGCTGAAGATACGATTGATTGTACATCATATGTAAAAAAGAAAGTATTAAAAATATTGTCAAATAACGATGATGACAGTTCTCGAACAGCTGGACTTTCAAAACAAATTACAATTAAAATTGGAGCAAAAGTTATGATTCGGCGTAACATCGATGCCAGTTTGGGTCTTGTAAACGGTACAATTGCTAAAGTAATTTCAATTGTACGAGAAACATCTACTGATGACGCAGAAAAGATTAAACTTCTTTTACCATCAGGTTTAGAATATGAAATTGAAAGAGTAACGGCTAAATTTCAGGTATTGGATAGAGCGTATGTGATTCGAAAACAATTTCCATTATCTTTAAGTTATGGCATCACTATTCATAAAAGCCAAGGATTAAGTTTGCAAAGTGTTGTTATGGATATTGGCAACTCTGTATTTAGTTGTGGTCAAATTTATGTTGCCTTGTCGCGAGTAACATCTCTAGAAGGAGTGCATTTAATAAACTTTGATCCTTCAGCAGTAATAGCTAACGAAAAAGTTATTATTGAATATAATCGTTTAAAACAGATATACAATCCGAAAGCAGAAATGATTGCTGTGTCAAAAGAACGTTGTCGTAAAATAAAAGATGTTCCATGGGCGTTACCAAAAATAGTTACTTCTGTTCAAAAATCAAATTCAGATCGAAAAATTCAACATACGGTTTCAAATAAAAGAATTTAAAGCACTGCTTGGATCATACGTGGTTTTCAGAATACAGACAAGATTTCATGTTATGCAAATACAGTATTGCAATGTTTATTACATTTAAATATTATTAGGCAGCAGTTGATTAATTGCGATAAAACAGACGTTTTACGTATATTAATGCATCGATATGAAAATGGAATGCGTAATCTAAATACATATGCAATACGGCAATGTTTAGGAGAATATTTTTCGAGTATGGTAAGACAAAACGCGTACGATTTTCTTACGGCACTTTGCGAAAAATATGATTGCATTACAAATTTGATACAACATCAAGTAACTTCTACCAAGCGATGCAAAACATGTGGTAATACAAAAACTATTGTTGAAAATAATATTGCTATTTCAATTTCCCTTGATAATTTAAAGAAAAAAAGTTGTAATCTTAATAAATTATTAAATTCTACATTTTCACTTACACAACGAATCATGTGAATATTGTACTGGAACTGATCAAATATTAAAAAATGAAGTAACATTAACAAGAGAAATAATTGTTATTCGTTTAATACTATTTTTAGCACAAGATGGTAAATTAATAAAAGCAGAAAACAAATTTAATTTATGTGCTGTTCCAACAACTAAAGTATTAATAGCGGGACAATTGTACAAGACGATGAGTGCTATACTTTATGATAGTTCGTGCACCGATGAAGGTCATTATGTAAGCATATGTAGAGAAGGACTATCTAATATTTGGATCGAAATAGATGATGCAGAAGTAAAAAAGAGACAGTGGCCTTGAGGTGCTAAAAATGTTTATATAATATTTTTACAAAAAATAGGTAATAAATAATACCAATTCGATATAAAATAAAGTAGTTATAAAATTCTTCCTAAATAGATTTTTATAATATCAAGTTTATGACTATTACTATTTAATCATTTAATATTGTATTTCAATCAGTCCTATATAAAAAAAGATTTCGTAATATATTAGCAATTTCATGACAACGCTTTACATTCTGCATTATTCGTGTAGTGCAAAAAAATATTTTTTATTTAAAATACAAGATAATTATTTTTATCTATAATAAGCAAAGAGGACCATCGTATTTTGAAATATGACGGGGGTGGTGGCGGGTTCTTTGCTTATTTATGTAAAGATGCTTATCATATACAAAAATGAATGATATAATCTCTAAAAACTCACCTTTAAAAAAAGGTAAAAAAAGGCGACCAGTTAAGGGCACGCCATTAACAAAAATTATTTATTGCAAACCCATGTAGAATCCTATCCTATTGCAAACCTATGTGGAATCCTATGAAAAATTAATCATTGCAAACCCATGTAGAATCCTAGGCAAAATTAACCATTGCAAACCCATGTAGAATCCTATCCTATTGCAAACCTATGTGGAATCCTATGAAAAATTAACCATTGCAAACCCATGTAGAATTGTATTAAAAATTATCCATTGCAAACTTGGGGCCTATTACGGTTTTTGAGTGAATTTACTCACTTTTTGCATTATCATTTCACGTGATTTTGATCACCCAATTATGAAACTGTCGAGTGAAAATGTGAAATAACTAGGCATTTCCGGTCTAGTAATCTCACATTTTCACAAGACAGATTCGCCGAGACCGCCGATAGTGTTAGAAGTGTGAGGTTAAAAATATTAATTAATCATGAACGTTACCGAAAAGCAAAAAAAAATATTATTAAGCTACATGAAAGAAAACGAGGATTTTGCAAGAGGCCGCTTGAGATATAATAGTGGCAATAAGAAAATATTAGTAAGTGTGTATCATATTATCTATAAATTAATATATACATCGAAATTCTTATCGTCAATGTCATTGTATTTTATTTATAATATATATATAAATATATAATAATATAGATATTAATAATAATAAATTTTATTTACACAGGATGATATGTGGACTGCCATAAGCCAATCATTAAATGCTACTAGAAATGGACCGCAAAAGCAAGCCAAAGAATGGCAAAAGGTATTTATAAAAGAAATTATAATGTCTTATTAAGTGATCAGAATAACATTTAACGATCATTCTGTAATAATCAATTCTGTAATTCTGATTACCAATAATTGTAAGCTCTGTATATAATCGCTGTGTGCAACGATATACAGAAGTTACAGTTATTGCTAACTAATGTTACAGAATAGGCCTTTTATATTTACACTAGTATGATTAATAAGAAGCCTATTCTGTTACTAATAACTGTAAGCTTTGTATGTAATTGTTGTGCATATTTTATTAAATGTTGAAAAAGCATGCGTAGCAATTACATACAGGCTTACAATTATTGGTAATTGTTATAGAATGGACTTCTAAAAAATTGCGTGTTTTATATAAATGTAGACATGGAGGGACTGGAAATCAAATGTATTAAAAAAATGCGCCCAAAATAAAAGTTACGCTGGCGGTACAGGCGGAGGACCACCAAAGATTCTTAAATTAACAGAACTAGAAGAAAATTTATTAGAAATCATAGATCCGGAAGCAGCTGGTTTGCCTGAGATACCTGAAGGAGGAAATTTTAGTAGAATTAAACAGAAAAAGTCTGCACCTAATGATACAATCTCAAAAAGATCTTCGAACGAATCTGCTAGTTTGCTTCAGATATCTGAAGCAGGAAATTTTAGTAGAATTAGACCGAGAGAGTCTGCACTTAATGATACAATTTCGAAAAGATCTTTGAAAGAATCTTTTTATACAAATGAAGGATCATGTAAGACTGTGCAAGAACAAAACTCATCTATTGCTGCGCAAATAAAAAGAGTATATACATATATATGCATTCGAATATAATACATACTAATATAATATCATTAATAATGATTAATATGTTTAGTTTTAATAGGAATTAATAATAGATAATATGATAATATCTTAAATAATTTTTACATATTTAAATAATATTTTCAGAAATATACTTCTATATTACCTACAAACAATAAAATGTACAAGAGAGAGAGATAGATGTAACTAATAATAATCCATCAACTTCTACAAACACAGATTTTTCGGCACAGGTTAGTAAAATCACATATCTTTATTCACGAATAGAATGTATGCTCACATATATTTATATATTTGTAATAAAAAATTAATCATTTATAGGAAATGGAAAGCAGCATTGTTGATAATATTGAATTTGACGAAATTGACATTGATGAAATTAATGCTAATGTTAATGTTTTGGAGGATGAAATTAATGGTAATGTTGATGTTTTGGAGGATGAAAATATAAATACCGCATCACAAGTGAAAGTTATTTCTGAACGTTATAAAACACGAAGCAAAGGTATTAAAAACAAAGTGATAAATATAAGGCCAACTTATCGAGCTGAATATTCGAGATGTTCAGTCAACTACCATTTATTACATGTATAAATTATAAAACTACAGTCATTATATTAAAACTAACGCAAATAACAATCATTCTATAAACGTTTCGACCGCACGCGGTCTTCTTCAGTATAATTATTGAAATATAAATTCTTACAATTCACATAATATCGAAATTTAATTATAGTTATTCAGAATCAAGAGTTTTTGAGCAATTAACGCGTGTTTCAATCCGTCCTGTCCAACAATGTTCGCCTCGATATGATCCCTGATTTTGTTCAGATCTCGGATAGTTTCATCGTTAATATGCGAGAAATTAACCCGTTCCGTAGGCGCTGCGATTAATAAAAAATTACCGATTAACGTATGTCCAAATTATAATATGTATCCCCTACAATTGGTAGTATGCTTACCTATCATCGTTCTTCTTGACAATTTTGCTACTTATTAACAGTTATTAAGGATGACACATAACAAACCAACAATACAGAAAGACAGCTCATTTTAAACTCTACTTGATCGGAAAGCGTGCGTGTTTATATATGATCTAATATCTATGTTTTACTCGTTAATGTCCTATTTGTCCTATTATTATTTCTTGTTCGCTAATATATCCAAAATATCAAAATACGACTCGCTAAGTAACTCAGTATCTTTGTTTAAATTTAGTCCATTTTTTTGTTCCTTGATATGTAGCATCTCAGAAATGAGTCTTTTATAATAATTATTTTCGTTGTCCATGATCTTAACATTGTCCCAATTAAAAGTATGATGTTCATTTATTATGTGTTCAGAAATTACTGAATGTTTCGTTGAGTCCAACCTAATATTATTTTTATGTTCTTTTATTCGCGTCTGCAATTGCCTCTTTGTTTGGCCTACATAAGATGCATTACAATTATTGCAACTGATCTTATAAACCACATTCGAATTGCATGGATGTTTAGTTTTATCTTTCTGCGCTTTAATAATATTATCCAGTTTGTTGAGACATCTATACCCTACCATACAATTTTTATTTTTTACCGAGGAAACAATCATTTCTGAGATCCCATCTATATACGGAAAGGTATTAAATATTATTGATTTTTGTGCTTTTTCTAAATATTGATATTAAAATAAAATTAAATAGAATATAAAATTTTGAAACAATATTATATTTTAATGTTTCTTTTATTTTTCAGCTACCAATAGTAAAGAAAATAATTCTGGTGCAGCTGTGCAATTAATGCGTGAAAATCTTGAAATTAAAAATGAGAAATTAAGAATCTCTAAAGAAAAATTACTTTTACGGAAAGAAAAATTTGAATATTTAAAAGATATTTATTCTGACTATAAGTATATTTTAAGTAATATTGACTACAATGTTATGCGTTTAAGAAAAGAAATGGAGAAAATATCACCTACATATCTTACATAATTATCAAAAAGCTAAAAAATCTTTGCTATTTCAATTATTTATTTATATTTGTCATATTATAAATATATAATAAATAAACAATGTTTTAAATAATTTTTAATAATTATATAAGACATAAACATGTAGGTGATATTTTCTGTACCTGATATTTTTTGCATCAGTATTATATGTTTAAAAGATACTTCTAACGTTAGCAAATATTTTATGTTATAGAGATTTTATGTTCAAAAGAGATTAGACACTGTAATGACTGTCAAACTGTGAATAATAAAAATAAATATGATTATAAAAATAAAAATAAATAGAAATAAAATTATATAAATAAATTAAATAAAAATGTTGAAATTATAAGTGCCTATTTTGGAAATATGTATTTATGATTCTTTGCCGAACTTCATTCCCATTTTCCATTGCTATCTCTTGATATCTTGGAACTTCTAAATCTATTACATCATAATATAGCTCCGGTTCTGGAAGTCTCCAACGAATAACAATGTTATGTAAGACGCAGGCAGCATTAACTATTCGAGCTAAAAATGAAAATATTTATGCAATATTTATATAAACATCTCATAACATATATACATCAAATGTAATGTTAATTGCAAATCTGTACTTAAGATATTTTTAGTCAACGATCATTGGATTAATTGTGTGTGTGTATGTGCGCGCGCGCGTGTTTATGTATGTAAAAAAAACTAATATATATATATATTAGTTGCAATAAACATATTTTATATACTTTATGAGATAATAATATGATATATATATATATATATATATATATATATATATATATTTAATACATTTTACATGCATTGCACTAAACATTTTGGCTATTATGTTGACGAAATGTCACGCTAACATTTCGGCATCAGCAAATGTCCCTCCTCTAAAATATTTCAGGAGAACGTTTTATTTGTAACGTTATTGCATTGTACAAGTATAGTTATACAAAAATTAATTAATGAAAGGCTCGTATAAATAAACAAAATTAAACAAATCAAATATAATAGGCCAATTGAACGAGCAAATAAATAAGATGTAAAAATTTATTAATAGTTAAATAATTAAATTAACATTGCGTTACAGAAACGATATAAATTGTAAACGTTTCGACTGCACTACAGTCTTTATCAATACATAAAAGTTAAATATTAAAATACAAAGTTAAATGTTAAAAATACAAAGTTAGTTAAATATTAAAATATAAAATTAAAACGATTCTTCGCTGTTGACCAATAGATGTGCAAGGCGATTGGTCTGAGATGCCAAGTTATGCGACATTTAAACATGCTGCGGATATAATACGCGAATTAAATCAATGTCAGAGAAAATTAAAAAATCTTTCAGCTTACATTATCGTTTTAACAAGTCCTTTTTCCCGATATTTCAAGTGTGTGTTGCGAAGTCTGAATAACAAATGTCGAAATAGAGAGCGTGATGTATTTATTTATTACCAATGTTTTTTCTAAACTATGATTCAGCAAATTTTTTAAGTATGTCAAAATAACTACTGTCTAACAATTCGGTGTCTTTATTTAAATTAATTCCATTTTTCTGTTCTTTAATGTGGATCATTTCAGATATTAGCCTTTTATGGTAATTCTTTTCATGATCCATAATTTTAATATTATCCCAGTCAAATGTATGTTGTTCGTTTAGAATGTGTTATGTGACAACCGAGTGTTTAGCAGAGTCTAATTTAATATTATTTTTATGTTCTTTAAGTCTCGTTCCTAACTGTCTTTTTGTCTGTCCGACATATGTGGCGTCACAATCGTTGCAATTCAATTTATAAATAACATTAGAATTCGTGGAGCAATTATTTCTGTCCTTTTGAACTTTTATGAAGTCATTCAGTTTTTTAATGCAACGATATCCTACCACTACGTCAGGTCTTTTTATTGCTGAAGCAACTTTCTCAGATATTGATTCTATATATGGTATGACAAAATATTTAATGTTAGTATTAGTATTATTAGTATCTGTTATATTGTTATTATTAGGCTTGTTAAATTTCTTAGTTGAGAGATTTTTTAATCTGCGTTTTATTTCTGTGAAAATTAGATCAAGAGGATAACCGTTGGATAGCAAAATGTTAATAGCTTTCTCTATATTTTTTTGTGAAATTGCGGATGTGATAGTAATAAAGCTCTATCTACCAAGTTATAAATTGTTCCTATTTTATGACAAGTCGGATGATTTGAAAAAAATGAAAGTAATCTATAAAATGCCATCTATTATTGATACCGTTTAATGCAAGATCTACGGAAACATTAGTAAATAATGAAACAACGTCCAATGAAACTATTATGTCGGAATCTTGTATTGTTTTCCCTGATAGAATGTTGCATATATTGAAACTGTTATTCACAAAACTGTCAGCTCTAGGAAGGCTATCTTTTAAAATTTTATGAAAGAAGGAAGCATAGAGATAGAGTCACACACAAAGATTCCCAAAAATGAATTCATAGGTATGATAAAATTTATATTAACTTCTACATTTTTCACGTTCAATAACATAACTTACAAACAAATTTATGGGACTCCTATGGGTTCCCCACTTTCTCCGATCATTGCCGATATAGTCATGCAGGACTTGGAAACATTGGTAATTAGTAATTTAAATTGCGAAATGACTTTTTATTTCCGTTATGTAGACGACATTATTTTATGCACTTCCGCTGACAATATTACATATGTTTTGAACGAATTCAACAATTATAACGATAGACTACAATTTACATTGGAAAAAGAGGATGATCGGTGTATAAGCTTTTTGGACATAATGATCAAAGTAATAGATAATAAAATTTATTTAGATTGGTATCACAAAAAGACATTCTCAGGTAGATTACTTTCATTTTTTTCAAATCATCCGACTTGTCATAAAATAGGAACAATTTATAACTTGGTAGATAGAGCTTTATTACTATCACATCCGCAATTTCACAAAAAAAATATAGAGAAAGCTATTAACATTTTGCTATCCAACGGTTATCCTCTTGATCTAATTTTCACAGAAATAAAACGCAGATTAAAAAATCTCTCAACTAAGAAATTTAACAAGCCTAATAATAACAATATAACAGATACTAATAATACTAATACTAACATTAAATATTTTGTCATACCATATATAGAATCAATATCTGAGAAAGTTGCTTCAGCAATAAAAAGACCTGACGTAGTGGTAGGATATCGTTGCATTAAAAAACTGAATGACTTCATAAAAGTTCAAAAGGACAGAAATAATTGCTCCACGAATTCTAATGTTATTTATAAATTGAATTGCAACGATTGTGACGCCACATATGTCGGACAGACAAAAAGACAGTTAGGAACGAGACTTAAAGAACATAAAAATAATATTAAATTAGACTCTGCTAAACACTCGGTTGTCACATAACACATTCTAAACGAACAACATACATTTGACTGGGATAATATTAAAATTATGGATCATGAAAAGAATTACCATAAAAGGCTAATATCTGAAATGATCCACATTAAAGAACAGAAAAATGGAATTAATTTAAATAAAGACACCGAATTGTTAGACAGTAGTTATTTTGACATACTTAAAAAATTTGCTGAATCATAGTTTAGAAAAAACATTGGTAATAAATAAATACATCACGCTCTCTATTTCGACATTTGTTATTCAGACTTCGCAACACACACTTGAAATATCGAGAAAAAGGACTTGTTAAAACGATAATGTAAGCTGAAAGATTTTTTAATTTTCTCTGACATTGATTTAATTCGCGTATTATATCCGCAGCATGTTTAAATGTCGCATAACTTGGCATCTCAGACCAATCGCCTTGCACATCTATTGGTCAACAGCGAAGAATCGTTTTAATTTTATATTTTAATATTTAACTAACTTTGTATTTTTAACATTTAACTTTGTATTTTAATATTTAACTTTTATGTATTGATAAAGACTGTAGTGCAGTCGAAACGTTTACAATTTATATCGTTTCTGTAACGGAATGTTAATTTAATTATTTAACTATTAATAAATTTTTACATCTTATTTATTTGCTCGTTCAATTGGCCTACTATATTTGATTTGTTTAATTTTGTTAATTTATACGAGTCTTTCATTAATTAACATTAATTAATTTAAACACAAAACATATTTTAACTGCAATGAGTTTAAAAATAACAATTTAATTTTAATATCATTAGAATATTATTTAGCAGCGCGCCCAGTTTTTTTAACTACAATTTTTTTATTTCTTTTTATTTTATATTAATGGACTTGGCATCTTGTTTATCTTTTTTTTTTAAAAGATAAGTTTTTTTATGGTATGATTCTACATTTGCAAATTTAAATTTTTACTGATTCATTATACGACTATATATATGTCTGCAACTTTAATTTTCCACTGGTACAAGTTTCTACTTTCACTTGTCGCAATTTTTTTTTTATTTCATTACTTTTGTTACGATTGTACATGGGTTTATAATCGATAATTTTTCATACAATTCTATTGTACATGGGTTTGCAATGTAGGATTCTACATAAGTTTGCAATGGATAATTTTTAATACAATTCTACATGGGTTTGCAATGGTTAATTTTTTATAGGATTCTACATGGGTTTGCAATGGTTAATTTTTCATAGGATTCCACATAGGTTTGCAATGGGTATGATTCTACATGGGTTTACAATGGTTAATTTTGCCTAGGATTCTACATGGGTTTGTAATGATTAATTTTTCATAGGATTCTACATGGGTTTGCAATAGGATAGGATTCTACATGGGTTTGCAATAAATAATTTTTGTTAATTATAAGAATACAAGAATATAAGTGTTATATAACATGCTTATATGATTATAAAGTTATATTATTATAAAATTATAACTTAATATTATATAATTATTACTTTGTGTTTGCTGGGATATTACATATATTGTTATGATAATATATATAATAATGTATATAATGTAATAATATACATATATAATATAATATAATAATATATAACAATATAATATAATAATAATAATATATACATATAATGTAAAAATATATTATTTTCTTACAGACTCAAGAAAAAAAAATTTTGATGTAATCAAATATTTACATCTCCATGATTATCATTTATTCGTACATTACATATTCTTTAAGTTCGTAATTAGTTCTATAAATTTTAGTTCTAAAAATTTTAAATATAATTCTTGAAATGTATAATTTAATATTTTTACGATTAAAGATTGATTATTAATTATTGATTATTAATTTTATTTGTTCATTTTATTTTATTTTAATAAAATTTAAACGTTTAAATTTTATTATACAATTATATAATTAAATAATAAATAACCATTATATAATGCAATAAATTATTAAGAAATAATTATTATAATTGGATTATATAATAAAATTTGGATATCTAAAGATCAAATATTTTGTCACTAAAAAACATATCTTTTGCCAAGAAATTATTGGAAATACCTTAAGGAATATTCTCGTTATTTTGAGATCGTGTTCAAATCTCAATTCCCTCATATTTTCGAAACATATAAAGAACAGAAAAAAATGTTATTATAAAAGAACAGAAAAAGAATGTTATTGTAAAACAACAAATGGATATTGTTTTCCTAGCTTTCTTCAACAACTCAGGTAGAGACTTATTACTCTTTATATAATCCAATTCCTGTTATAAAAATATAACATTCATAGAATGAAACTCTCATAGATGTAGAAGTGAGAGCAAAAAATATAATAGAATGTATTCATTATATTAATATCTTATCATGTATCACAGTCTATGGAATTACAATAAAAAGACGTGAATAATTTTTAAATGTTGCATCTCTTGCTTCTTCAATAATTTGAAGATTTGATCAAGTAGAAATACATTAGTATCCACAACAATAAATAGTAGACTCTTCTTATGTAACTCTGCTCTATTATGATGTATTAATTCTAAAATATTTCCCGATATACAATTTGTCTCAATATGATTTGGGTTTTTCCCTAATTGTGTTCTAACAACTTCAACCTATATTAAATATATTAAATGAAAAATTATATTGTTCACTACTATTGTATAGATAAGATATATACATAAAACACACAATAGATTCCTAATTAATATAAATTTAAAAAAATGAGTAAAAAATATAAAATATTTGAGATTACTAAAGCACACAGTTAAAATAAGATAATTCTCTATAATACATAAATTCTATCTGTAATACACAAATTAATTAATGTTTTAATTATATTGATAATACCTCTTGTGCAATGGCTTCATCATTCATTGGTTCCCAATCCATTTCTTCATATAGAATTTCTTGTTTAATCTGTTCTATTAATTTTTTTTGTCATATTATCGACATTTAATTCATTATTTTGTTGAATCTGTGATTTATTGCCATTTAATGTGTTTCTATTTTTATACAATGAATCCTTTAGAATTTTGTTATATAATCTCGTAAGTCGAACATTTTTATAAACATATGTCGATCCTAAGCTGTGATTGTCTGTGAAAATAAAACAATTTTTGCAAATATTGATATTAAAATATTTATTAACATATTTATTATTTTTTTAAAATATTTATTATTTGCAAATATTATTACATCAATAATACCGAAACACAATGCTGTAAATGACAAAACAGTTTGCAAACAACGATCAAGTAAGAAAATTTTAGAAACACCATAAATGAAAACAATTTGACAAAAAATGCTGTAAACGTCAATTGTTGGAGATAAATCTCATCAGCAAAAATTTCAGCAAAGTTAACAGAAAATAAAATGAGTGTGATGTTTCTTTAAAAAGAACATCAAAATTGACAAAGTATGATGACTCAATATCTCTGGATAAAAATGATAATGAAGTAACAATAAAATAAATAAATAATAATAAAGTAATTTTTGGTATATTTTCAGATTCATTGAACTGGTAATTGCACAAAAAAATTATTAATGCTTGAATTTTTTTTTACATATTGCTCTAATACCCAGCAAGTTTTTCATTAAAAATCATACACATTTTTCAATTTTTTTATTTTTAATATTTTATGTACATTAGTAAATAATTTTTTCTTCGAGTAATCAATCATACACGTACTTGCTAGGTATTAGAGAAATATGTAAAAAAATTCAAACATTAATAATTTTATAATTTTAATTAATAATTACATTCAAACATTAATAATTTTTTTGTGCACTTACCAGCTCACTGAATTTAAAAATATACTCAAAATCATCTTTACAAGCATGTATACAGACACAAAATAATTCAATTTTATTTTGAAAAAATTTTAAAATAATAATAAGTATCTGAGAAAAAATTTTACATTGTTAGAACTTGTAAAAAGTGAATATTCATTTTAGAAAAAAATAAAAAACTGAAAAACGTTAATTTCCATGATAAATGCAATTTAAACATTTGAAGGATTATTTTTAACCATGAGGAAGAAATAGTCAGAAAGGCAAATAAAAAAAATATTGTTTTTTTAAACCGTCCTAATATAGGATAAATATATATATATATATATATATATATAGAGAGAGAGAGAGAGAGAGAGAGATTATAATAAACTGGGTTGTTTTTCAAAATTGAATTTTTTAATGTTTAAATAATAAACATACCTTTCTCTTCTTTTCCTTTTTCCTTTTTTTTTATTTTTATTATATTTATTTTTCTCTCCCTTTTATATTTATCTTCTATAACATATACCTTCTTTTTTCCTTTTCTTCTTATTATTTTCTTCTTTCTTCTTTTTTTTTCTCACTATCTCTTTTTCTTTTTTTCTATCTTGAAATAAATTTTAAAAAGTTAATACATATTTATAGTAAAAATATGTTTTAATGTATGTATGTAATGTGTATGTGTATATGTATACATATATGTACATATATATACATATACCCAGTAAACGTTAAACATTCCTGAAATATATATTCATAGAATGTTCCTAAAATTCAAAATTAGCATCCCAAGAATATTCCAAAACATTCTGGAATATATACAGAATGTACAAGGAATATTCAGATAAGCACAAAATGTTTTAATTTTTTTTCACTTTATATTCTGTTTTATTCCATTTTTTATATCATTTTTTATGTTTCATATATATAATAAAATTTACACTGAATATTCTTTGTTAAACATATATGTAATGTTCACAGAATATTCTGAATGATTCACGATTATTAGAATGTTCTGTGAACATTTCAGAACTATTCCAGTATATACGGAGCTTTTGGAATACGAATGGAATATTACAAGAATATCCAGCGTTTACTGGGTATATACATATATAAGATTGTGTGTTTATTAGTATATGATAATATATACATATATACACACAAATTTATATACATTAAGTGCCTTATACCTTCTTCTTCTTTTTTATTCTTCCTTTTCTATCTAAATTTACATGTTTAGTGCACTGTTTGTAAAGAAAAAATAAAATAAAATAAAAAGATATTGATTCTTGCGGTGAAATATTATATTAATATGCAAAAGTTTTAGTCTTTTTTTTCTAATTTTATTTTATTTATATACATAATATAATGTACTACAAATTAATCTTTAAAATATTTTCTATAACTTTTTGCTACCTTTCTGACAAGTTTCCGTTGCGAAAAAAAACACATCTCGGTTTCTGAGATAGCAAAAGCAATGAAATTGTTAAGTCATTTTCGTATCTCTGCTGACATCTCACAAACTGTCCAGCTAAAGCATGCTGCATCAACTGGAATAAATGATAATCCGAAGGCGTCAAATCAGGTGAGCACGAAAAAAACTTCCCAGCTTAAGTTAAAGATAGTTTACTGAGTGATTTGAGTAATATATGTGACTTATTTTATTAGTAATTTTTTGGTCAATGCGGCATGCTTTAGCTGGACATCATAATTAAAATAAAAAAAAGACTAAAACTTTTGCATATATGTCTATAATGCTTTTCTGATTATTTACATCTATTTTATTTCTAATAATTTAATCTCTGCGCAGAAAATATTTGTAAAATCACAAATATCTTTTTAACAAACATACCTTTGCACTGTATGTAATGGCCGCTCTCTCGAGAATCAACGCTGTTTGTTCTCTAACGCTCTCTCCAACGATTCGCGCAGAAACACCCTTGTAAGTTTGAGCTGATATTGTGACTGCGCCTCCTTTGGCGCGGCTCTGTCCAAGATTATCCTGCAGAGCTCCTGTTGGGCGATCCTCTAGGCAAATGCGTCGAAATGAGGTATCGATACCAATCCACAAAGTGTCCGAATGCGAGGCGAACCGGGTAGCCAGTCTTCCTGATGCGGATTGTTTCTAACATTCCAATGTATCTCAGCTGCTCGAGTACACAAGGCATGTTAAATTTCATCGGTGCTTTCTCGGTGTTTGGCTTAATGCAACGGACAAACCACGGGTTACATCTACAGGCAAAATGAAAATTTTCACAACTATTCGTCTTTCCTGTCAGTTTTTAATATCTCACCGAAATTTAATATCAATTGAAATGACTTACTAAGACATAGATTCCAATAGCTGCTGCAAGCTATCGTGAAATAAGAAGGATTTCCATAAGAAAGATTTCAGAAGAGGAAGAATCCAAAATGTCCGTCTCTCACTATCTCACACTGCACAATGCCAGGCAGCCGGGCAAGCGAGAAGAAACCGGAACAGAAACATAAGCAGATAGCGTTGTACATACGTGTGTACCGTTTCCATATTTAGCGTCAAACTTGAGATTATACGCGCGCGATAGAAAACTGAATCATACTATAAAAGATATTATAGGGTTGTTCTTAATATCTTATGGATGATCATAGTACAATAAATATAAAAATGGGATAATACGCATATATATTATGTATAAAAATATCAAAGTAATAAGATAATTTTCTATATAATTTTTATTATATATAATTTTTATTATATTTTTCTATATATTTTTATTATATATTTTAATATATAATATATTTATTATATTTTATTATTTATGGTATATTATATTTTATATATTATGTATATATAATTGATAATTTTCAACACGTCCAAGGAGAAAAGAGAAATCTTTAACTTGATTTTTAACATAACCTTTCACTTAACCCGGCTGTTACTATTAACCTTTGATTTACATAACTGTCAAAACGCGCGATCTTCGATTTATATATTTATAAAAGATATAATATAATATAATATAATAAAAAATATATAGAATAAAATATATAAATAATATAAATATTAATAATATAATATTAATAATATAATATTAATAATATAAATATTTGAATTCTAATATTAATAAAATATAATTTTTATTATATTTAATATATAATTATAATATATATGAAAGCTTTGCGCATGCGTCGGTAAGTGTTGGATGCATGAGGGACGGCGCGACTGAAGGGAGAGAGAGATAGGGAGAGATAAATAAGAGCTCCACGTGGTTTTCGCTATTGATTTATGTAATATTATATAAGGTTGATTAAGTTTGTTGATTTATAAAGTTGATAAAGTATATTGAGTTAAACTATTGTCGATGAGTGATAAGAAGTAGGAGAGCATGAACATTTAATTGTCGATTCTCTACATTTTTAGGTTAGTAAACACTTTTGTAAATTGTTTGAAAAAGGAAAACTTCATAAATTAATAAAACTCTACATTTTTAGATGAATCCATTGGTGTTTTGCTTTCCCGAGAGAAAAAAAAACCGAAATCATATTATATATAAATAATATTAGGAGACGCGGTAGTGTCTCCGGCCATGTTCAAACCCTAAAAGACCTTAAAAGACACTACAAGTCTCCTTATCCTGCACCATCAAAGTCCATTTTTTGGGGGTGTAGAACTACTAAAATATAAAAAATTTTGAATTGCACGTATAACGAATATAACCTGAAAGGCGGCATCGCCACGAGTAATTTGAGCCAAGAAGGAATAAAATCGGTCAAGCCGTTCTGAAGATACAAGCGGTCAAAAAGTGACGTTTTTCATGAAAAATGAAGTAACGTCGTCTTCTTCTTCTTCTTCTTCTTCTTCTTCTCTGTCCGCGTCCGCTGACGTCATCAGGATTATATATATATATATATATAATATATATATAAATCTTTTCTCACCTTTCACTCACACCTCCCTCAACTTCCACCTACTCCTTTCCCTCCCACATCCCGTCCCCCCGCCCCCACCCCCACCCCCACTCCCACCCTTTTTCGTCCTATTTTTTCAGTTTTTTCGTTCTCTCTCACCCTCTGTTGTCCTCTTTCACACCTCTTTCGTCCTCTCTCACCCTCTTTCATTCTCTCTCACCCTCTTTCATTCCCTCTCACCCCCTTTCGTCCTCTTTCACTCTCTTTCGTCCTCTTCACCCTCTTTCGCCCTCTTCACCCTCTTTCGTCCTCTTTCACACTCTTTCGCCCTCTTTCACCCTCTTTCGTCCTACCTCACCCTCTTTCGTCCTCTCTCACCCTCTTTCACCCTCTTCGTCCTCTTTCACCCTCTTTCGCCCTCTTCGTCCTCTTTCACACTCTTTCGCCCTCTTTCACCCTCTTTCGTCCTCTTTCACCCTCTTCATTCTCTCTTACCCTCTTTCACCCTCTTTCGTCCTCTTTTCACCCTCTTTCATTCTCTCTCACCCTCTTTCATTCCCTCTCACCCTCTTTCCACCCTGTTCGTTTTCTTTCACCCTCTTTCGCCTTCTCTCACCCTCTTTCGTCCTCTTTCACTCTCCTTTGTCCTCTCTCACTCTCTTTCATTCTCTCTCACCCTCTTTCGACCTCTTTCACCCTCTTTCGTCCTCTTTTACTCTCCTTTGTCCTCTCTCACTCTCTTTCATTCTCTCTCACCCTCTTTTACCCTCTTTCGTCCTCTTTCACCCTCTTTCGTCCTCTTTCATCCTCTTTTGCCCTCTTTCACCCAATTTCGTCCTCTTTCACTCTCTTTCGTCCTCTCTCACCCTCTTTCATTCTGTCTCACCTTCTTTCATTCTGTCTCACCCTTTTTCATTCCCTCTCACCCTCTTTCACTCTCTTTCGTCCTATCTCACCTTCTTTCGTTCTCTCTCACTCTCTCTCACCTTTTTCACCCTCGTACGTCCTTTCTCACCCTCTTTCGTTCTCTTTCACCCTCTTTCGCCTATCTCGTCTTCTCTTACCCTCATTCGTCCTCTCTCACCCTATCTCCAAAAAATCATAAAAATGAAAAGGTCAAGCCATGTTTAAAAGAAGGTCCTCAAAAATTTAAACCTTTCAAAATTTAAACGATCTAATAATAAATTATCACGAAAAGTAACTGATATGTTATTCAAGGTGCCAGTTCAAAGTGTACAAAGTGAACATACGTAAAGTGTATATTATCTAAATTTAGTAATAATATATTTCCATGAAAAGTAACTTATATTTTATTCAAGGTGCAAGTTCACATTGAACATACATACATATAAGTAAAACTGATTACAATTTGATTCTAGAAAATAAGTGCAATATGTTATTCTTAGTGCACAAAATATAATAGTCGTTTATAGAGATTTGATTTGAAATTTATACTAGCCCGTATAATGAAAAATAATTGCTCGTTGTGGCTTATCCAAACATACTTCGTCTTCCGAAGCGTACTTTTATGAAACTGCTTACGAGCAAAGGAAAAAGTTTGAGCAACCACTTATAATGAGACAATCCTCTCCTCACGGAGTAATAAATGTTTTGCCGTTAATAGATAACAATGGTAAAAAGTTAAAAATGTGGCATTGTGATGAGAACAAATGCCACATAAATGATACTTCCATGGAAAAGTTTGTAAAATTTTTGAAACTGTTTGAAGAAGGTACCTTTAAAAAGATAATGAATGTTAAATTCATGGCGTAGCTAAAAAATTGTTCCGTTTCACGTACGAGTAGCAGATTATGACATCCTCCGGAATGCTATACAAATCCGAATCTTTGCAAGTCATACATTGCAACGATAAACACTTTATCACCTCATTTTCCTTTCGTGAGGAATATTCGAAGAAATGTTTACAAATTGATCGACAATTATAATAAGTTTTGTCAACTGTTTTCATCTTTGAGATTCATCAATATGGATAAATTAGTTGAAATTTCCAATGATTTTAAGAATAAAGCAAGATTTTATCCAAAAAATGTAACTGATGTTTGTTTGGACGAGGAAAAGATTTTCTCGCAAAATTACGAAGCATTTAAAGTCATGAAAAAGCGATTGTTGGATTTACCACGTATCCCTTGCATCTCTTGCGAAAAATTATGCTTGAGAAGAGACGTTTCTAAGCTCGAGAAGCTGAGGAAAACAATAGACGGACCTTTTTGGAAAGATCTGATAGCAAACGTAACAGAACACAGTAATAATACTGAATTCGTTTGTAAGCTTTGTTAGGGTAAATTTCAAAAAGGTGTGTTGCCTTCTACTTGCATTTTGAATAATCTTGCGGTAAAACCATTACCAGATGTTTTGTCAGATTTCAATGATTACGAAAAAATGTTAATCAAGAGAATTAGCAGCTTTCAAGTAGTGCAATTGATGGGCAATGTTTCGAACAAACATATACCGCATAGACAAATGATCCGCAAAGTAAAAGGCAGAACATTTCATTTGCCTCTACTTTTACAAGAAACATTGGATAAGGTATGCCCTCCGGAAGATCCTATAAATTTGAATCACGAGTTGCACATTCTCGTTCGAGGTATACCCAAAAAATCTAAAGTGGTTTGGGAAAATTTGGTAGATATTAATAAAGTGTATAAGGCTTTACAATGGTTGAAAGAAAATAATCCTCATTACTCGAAAATTCGTCTTCCGGCGTCATCTGATGATCTATTAAATGATAAGTTGCAGGAAACAGAATATCGGATTGTTGATGACGAAAGCGACAATGACGAAATAAATGAGGTGGTTGAGAAATTACCAGCATTGAATTTGTACAATGTACAGGAAAACAACAATAATGATCAAATCGTTTTAAAACGTAGGGCTATCCTCACACAAATCACTGAAAATTCGGATATTAACGATCAGTATACAATATACCCAATACGCGCGAAAAGAATCGATAACGAATCTGCATTGAAGCTTTATCAAATGATGAAAATTGAAGATTTTCCAATGGATAATCGTTATAAATATCTGGATGTCATGTGTTTCCCTGATTTATATCCTGATAGGTGTCAATGGACAACAAGAAGATAGAAACTTTGCATTGCCGGAATATTTATTTATTAGAACACGATTGATGTCGAAACATAGTAGATTCAGGTTGAATCTGCAGTATCTGTATTTCCTTCTCAATGATGCTAACTACCGACAGTTGAAAAGTGGTATCTATTATACGATAATGGTTACTAACCCACGAGAGAGATACACTGCTGGTAGATACTTGAACGAATTGAAAGGTTACGAATTAGAATCGAATTTAATGAGTATTTTCGCAAAATTAAGAAATACGGATCAATTTTGGCGACAACCGTCCAATAATGTAAAATGCATGACTTTGCATTACGGTCCAGCAACGTGATTTTTGACTTTGAGTCCTAATGAATGGAAATGGTCCGATTTGGGTGAATATTTACGAGATATGAATCCCGATAAAGAGAAGTTAGGCATCAGCGAACTAGTCGCATACGATCCTGTAAGTACTGTAACGGCGTGGCCGTTACTAACGCCTCGCGGGCTGATCACCCGCCCGCCACTTGAGGCTATGGCGCCTAAGGCGCCCCTAAACGCAAAACACAAAGCGATACACGGGTCACCCTACCCCAGGGGCGCCCCACTACAACCCTCAGAGGCGCCCCACTACGACGCCGGCGCGTTACCCCCACAGCCTCGATGCAGAGTGGGGGAACCGCCGGCAGGGTATATAAGCCGGCTCGACGGATGAGCCGGCACCAGTCCTGTTCCGGACCTCCTAGCCAGGCAACGGGCTTCTCGTTGTTACGCCGGGTTTCTCGGTTTCTGGCCTCCTACCTTTAGTATCGGGCAACGGGTTTCTCGTTGTTACGCCGGGTTTCCCGGTTTCCGGTCTCTTCCTGCTATACACCGGGTGACGGGTTTCTCGCCATTACGCCGGGTTTCCCGGTTTCCGGTTCTTCCTGCTACACGCCGGGCAACGGGTTTCTCGTTGTTACGCCGGGTTTCCCGGTTTCCGGTCTCTTCCTGCTATACACCGGGCAACGGGTTTCTCGTTGTTACGCCGGGTTTCCCGGTTTCCGGTCTCTTCCTGCTATACACCGGGCAACGGGTTTCCCGGTTTCCGGTCTCTTCCTGCTATACACCGGGCGACGGGTTTCTCGTCATCACACCGGGTTTCCCGGTTTCCGGACACCGCTACAGGCTATACGCCTCCGTACACCGTATCTCTAAGTTATACCGGGTAATTTGTAAGTCTTTTCCGGACACCGCTACAGGCTATACGCCTCCGCATTTTGTTTATACCGGGTAGTCAATAAGTTCCTCTATTTAGGCTTTATGCCAACGAACATTTTGTTTACTTGTTTCTTTTTGAATAAACCAAAGCATTGTTAATAAGGAATAAGCGAATCTGAATCCCCCCCTTCCTCCCGAATCCTGGAACCGGCGAGCCGATCCGCGGCGTCGGGAAAGGTGAACCGTTACAGTACTTCTAGATTCATGTGGATAAAATTCAAAGCCATGATTAATTTTATTTGTTCGTCCAATAATCCAATAGGAAAGGTTATTCATTACTTCTGGCGACT
>NW_028190550.1:61844-82914 GCF_048542155.1 Nylanderia fulva | reverse complement strand
TTTATCTTTATATTTAAATAAAAAAAAATATTATTTTTTAAAATTTAAAAACGGGAATGTAATACTTTGAATTTTTATTTTTTTTTAAAAAAATTTTAGAAAAATTTTAATATAAAAAAAAAATTATTTATCTCTAAATTTTTTAAAATTTAAAATTTTTAAACTTATTAAAAAAAGGAAATTAAGGCCAAAGAAAAATTTGGAAATTAAAAAAAAAATTTTAAAAAAAATTTAAAAATTTTAAAAATTAAAAAAAAAAAATAAAATAAAAGAAAAAAAAATGAAATGTACAAAAAATAAACCGGCTGTTTTTTTTTTGGGCCCTTTGACAAAAAAAGGGGGCCCCTTAAAAAAATGATTTTAAAAAAAAATGTGTATATACAAAAATATCACACACAGAAGTCCATAAAAATTTGGAATGAAATATGAAGTCAAATAAGAAAAATTAAAAATCAAAATTTTATTTGAATCTTTTTTAAAAAAAAAAAATTCATAATGAAAAAAATTTTTTTAAAAAACAAAAAATCTCAAAACTTTGATTGCGATCGGAAAAACTTTGAAATGCAAAAACTTTTAAAGAAAAAAAAAAATTTTTTATTCATTTATATTTTAATTGAAAAATTTTAAAACCCTTAAAAGCTCATATACATTTTTAAAAATTTAACATGGGGGTTTTTGGAAAAATTTCCCTTTGTAAAATAACTATTCTTTTACAGTTATTTCAAAAAAAAAATAACATTACAGTTAAAAATTTCCTTTTTAAAAAAAACTCTTTACGGGTTATTTTTACTCTAAAAGTAACATCTTTTTTTTTTTCTTTCTTTTTAAAAAAAATTTTAAATTTTTTTAAAATTAAAAGGACAAATTTTTTTATGCCATTCAAAAAATTTTTTAAAAAAAATTCTTGAATGTAATATTGATCGTTTTGCGGGACTTTGCAATTAACATCAATGAAAAAAATATCTTTAATAAAAAAAAAAATATTTAAGTTACAAAAGGTAATCGCAAGTCGCAGAAAATCGATAAAATTTTTATTTTTAAAAATTTTTTTTTAAAATTTGACTTGTTTTGGGCGATTTTAAATTTTTGGTTTTTATTTTTTATGTACAAAAAATAAAAAATTTTGGGGTAAAAAAAAATTTTTTTGAAGATCCATATGCACTTTTATAAAAATTTAAATTTTAAATTTAAAAAAGGGGTACTAACTTTAAAACAATATTTTTAAAGCGCATGTTTCCAAAAAAGAAAATAAAAAAGTAACTAATTAAAATAGTTACTAGTTACTAAAAAAAATGTAACATAAGTTCCAGTTACAGTTAACGATTGAAAAAAGTAACGAAGGTTAAGTTTATAGTTTATGCCGAAAAAAGTAACTGTAAACTGTAACTTCGTTACAAGTAACTCGTTACCTCTTCCCAACCCTGGTATACATATATTAATAACATAATAGTTGCTATATGTTTATTAGTCCTTTAGCATATTATTTAATGTTATAGTCAATTTCACTTTTTATAATTTTCCCTTCGCCCATCACATTGCTCCAATCGTTGAATCTGTTTATATGACAATTATTGCATTTGTACCTTTACTTATACATATAGTTCATACATGTATATCGATATGTTCAGCTAACCACATGTCATTGCCGAATATCGAGCACCGTAATATGTTTATAGATTTCTATGAAGGGCTATTCGCAGTAAAAAATTAGTCTATTACTTTGATTTATATTTTATTTTAAGTTTACTAATGTGTTAAAATAACAATACAAAAACAGCGCTAAGTATTTTTTGTACATTACATTTTTTTTACTTTTATTTTACTTTTATTTTTTAATTTAAATTAAAAATTTTTATTTAACTTTAATATTTTTTTATTTCCTAAATTTAATTCTTTGTGCCTTATATTACCCTTTTTTGAATATACGTTTAAATATATTGAATTAACATAATTATTTAGATGATAAATAATTTATTTTTTATATATATCTATTTACTCATAAATATTTATAAAAATATATAATAACTTTCAATGTATATACAATTCCAGTTATATACATAATTATCATAAGTTATTATGGTATTATAAATATTATAAGATGAATAAATATATATATATATATATTTTTACTGAATTTATTTTGTTATTGTATATATTATAAACGTTTTAAAATAAGCAATAATTATACATTTGTATCATTATAAGAAATTTATCTAAATATTATATATTATGTTGTCACTTACTTAGTGCAACTTTTTGATTTGACTACTTTTTGATGCTAATATTTAAAAACTTTTGTTCTCGATAGATCAATATAGATTATTTATCGCAATTTTTGATTTCACTACTTTGTTCATTCTAATATTTTAATTTTTTTCCTATTATTCTTCACAAACATCGCCTCTCCTTTCTCCCTCTCCTTTTTGCGCCCCTTTTTTTGCTCCGGCTTCCTTTTTTGCACCGCCTTTCGTTGGCTCTCCCATCTTTTTTTGCGCCGATTTTCTCTTTTTTCTTTCTCCCGCCCTCTTTTTTGCTGCCGCCCGCTATCCTGGGGCGCGGGTGTGGGACAAGCGGGGAGGGCGGGGGTGGGGGGGAGCAGAGTATAACCGGAGAAGAAGGGTATGTAAGGGAAAGGAAAGGGGTGACGCTGCTTTGCAGACGGGCAGGGAGGGAACTGGTATCAAGAGAGAAGGCCAGCAACGCGGGGGAGAAAGGTGGTACCAACCTCAATGGAGGACATTACAATGACAATAATGTGTAAATGGCCGGAACAAATGTTAGGAAAGATATATTAACGGAAAGAACCCCCCAAAAGAAACCATTGGCAAAAATACATAGTGCAACAATATTTCAAGTAGTAAGTATTGTCATAAAATATTGATACTATAATAATAGATCATCTCTAATAAACATGTTTTATATTAACAAATGACTTTTTTTTTTTTTTTTGTTTTTTTTTTGGTTTCGTATTTAATATATCAAATCATAACTTCCAATATTTATGAATACGGTTATGGAAAGACTTATAATAAATCCTGTAATACAAATTTATGTAGAATATAGACAATTAATAATATTTTGTACTTACAATTCATATAAGGAAGCTATAGATGTTGTGACATAAAAAATTCCGAACCGATACATCATATACATCATGTCGCAATTAGGCCGAGGGAAAAGAAAAATAAAAAAACATTCCAACCAGTTACAGCAAAACACTTAAATGATGAGATTCACATCCGCGAATGACACCATCTCCGTTAATGACTGTCAATGGTGTGCATTTAATAAAATGAACAGTTGACAAATGGTATACACAATAATAAATATATATATTATTTTTATAAATCTTTAACATTATTTTTTACTCAGAAATAAATATTTTTATCGGCTCTCAATATAATCATATAGTATGCTTTCGCTAACTGGGCAATAGAATGACCACATGAAACGAACGAAAAATTAATGAAACGGAACGGTATCTCTCAATTTGAGAATCCCAAAGTTCCCCACATATATTAATTTTCGAAACTTACATATGGAGAAATAGCGAGAAAAATATAGGCATACTTATATTATTTTTTTATATTGAGAGCCGATAAAATATTTATTTCTGGAGTGTTTTCACGCCTTGGCTAATCACGGCGTATTTACTAACACTACTAACAAAAAGGCAAATGAAAATATAGGATCGAAAGGGTCGGAAATAGCTTAGTTGGTAAAGCATCGCCGGAAGTAAAGACCGGCGGTTTCGATCCCGCTTCGCAGCGACTTTTGCGGACCGTATATTTTTCTCGCTTATTCGCCATATGTATTTTTTTAACTTTTCAAATAAAGAAATTCAATGAAATTTTTTTATACATTAGATTTGATAAATGTTTATAACCAAAATTTTGACAAGGATACAAATGGGGATGAAACACAATAAACGTGAGTCAAAATAAAAAGAATAATATGGCTCTGAAGACCATGTAATTTTCTGAAAAGGGTATAAACAAATATTTTTGGTACAATAGGATTAAAAATAAAAGGGTCGATTTAAGTATCCCGCTTAATATTATTATGTCTTTTAATTTATTTTTTATTTTAAAAAAAAACCCATAAGACCTAAAATTTCCATTATTTAATCCAAAAATTTTCTGTTAATCCAGAAAAATAATAGATCCCAAACCGAATCATTTTTGAAAATTTTCCACGGGAATCTTTCAATTTATTGTTCTTTTTTTAAAAGTTAGAATTTTTTTAAATTTTTTTTTTAAAGAAAAAATTGGGTTTCAATTCCTGCAAAAACACGATTGCGATAAAAAATTTTTGGGAAAAACACAAAATCTTTTTTAAAAAGCATTAAGCGACAAATAATTCCTTCCTGCTCCCCAGCTCGGGTTCAACCTTAGTAGTACTTTTTCTCTTTTTCCCTAACCCAAAACCTTTAAACAATTTTTAAAAAATTACTTGATTTCGACACCGCATTAAAAACTAATAAAGGACAAAAAAAAAGGTAAAAATAGCCACTTTCTTTTTTTCTTTTTTTTTTGAATTTTGGGGAAAAAATTCAATTTTCGAGCTGGTAAAATAAAGTAAAGGTTTAGAAAGAAATTGCTTTCAAAGCAATTGATTGTTCACAAGGGTTGATTAAACTAGGATTATTTTTAACATTCATTATAATTTCATTGTACCAACTTGGTTTAATATGCCAAAAACTACTGGGGATAAAAATTTTTTTAATTTACCCCCTTTTTTCCCTTCTGGGGCCCCAATTGGGAAAAAATTTCCAAATTGGGGGGGGAAAAATTAATTTAAAGGGGGGGGGGGAAAAAGGGGGAAAAAAAGCCTTTTTTTTAATTTTTACCCCCAAAAAAAAAAAAAGGCCTTCCGAAAACCCAAAATTGTTTTATATATATATATATGGGATTTCAAATTTTTTTTGTAAAAAACATTTGTCTATTTTTTAGGAGGCATTTTCCCCAACGATCAAATAAAGCGGACTAAAAAAATATTTACTAATAAAATTGGGTAAAATGTTTCTTGATGGTTTGCAAAGGCATTCGAAGTGAACCACAAAATTAATTTTACATTTTAAAAAAGTTATAGAAATGTAAATATAATATAAAAAATTAATGCTTTTAATAGCATAATAAAATTTTACCGGTACTATTTTACTTTTTTTTTTTTTTTTACATTTGTAGGAAACGACTAGAAAACACTTCCTTTTTGACAGAAAAACAATTTCAGAACATGTGTCGCTGGTTAGGCACTCAAAACGGCCCACGACAAAAACTAGTATGTTTAACGTTTTATACTTGTATATTTTAGTTTCGATAAACAACATATTTATTATTTCTTTTATTTTTACAGGCAAGCAAAAACGTCAATAAGTTTTTAAACATTTTTTAAGTATCAAAAATAATAGTTCTGTTTTTAGGATTATGAATTTTTTTTTTTTACGGTAAAATCAAGAAAAAATTAATTTTTTTTTTATTAAAAAAAGTTTGCTTGTTTAAAATATTTAGCGATAAAAAAGAAACAAATTTGATGATAACTTATATATATACTAAAACTCTTATTGCCCCCATTAACAGCAAGACCATATTATTGTGTTAGGGGATTTGTGTTATTATGTATCTTTAAGTTAAATTTTTCCCTAGCAAAAAAAGTCACATTTCACATACATAACTCCAAATATTCCCAAAGTACAAAAAAAAGTAATGTCACTTTTGATGTCTTGTGAATTATTGGAATAACAGTGATCATTAATCACAATTAAGTGATATCATTTTAAAAGTCCCCATTGAATAACTAGTATAACACGAAATTAACAATGATAAAAAATCTGTCATAAGCAAAAAATTCACAGTGACCCATAAAGGGTTGCTTGACGATAAAATAAATTTAATCGTCACACACAACATCTTTATGATGTTACAGTGATATCATCAAAAGTCACATTGATATAACAGTATATCCAAAAGTAACAAAAATGATAAAAAATCTTCATAGCAAGAAAATGTCACAGTGACAATAAAGATGTTGTGCTGTGACGATCAACTTAAAATTAAAAAATAAAGTTTAATTTATGAATATTTAAAAATAATTTTATTTATTTTTTTATTTATTACTGCTATAACTAAATATATATTAGGGTGCCCAATTTAAAATAACACGTACACCACTTCAATATCTCTTAAAATATTCATCAAATAAGGGCATCATCTACTTTATGACCTCCTTTGAATCAAACAACTTTTTTTGAATTTTTTCTTCTTTTAGAATAGTCGCGTTCACAGAATCTGCTAAGTTTTCATCGTTGTCAAGACTTGACTTGATTTGTTCTAAAAGTAAAGAATCAACACGTTCACCGTTAATGGAGCTACTTACTGTAACCTAATCTTACCTAATCCTAATGCAAGCGTGACCGTGTAGGCGCGTGCACTTTTCCCAAAACGCTTCTGCAGCGTAAAACGCAGGGCTGTTTGGTGTACCAGCACGGTGTTTTTTATTTGCTTTAAGAGGACATTTTGACTCAAAAAAAGTGATCTCAGAGATCACTTACAATAAGAATTGTTTAACAAAAAGTGACAAACTCAAATAAAATTAGGTTGTTTTATACATATTTTTTTATCTTATGTTTGTCTTATATTTTTTTCCTATTTATTTTTAACAAGATATCTTTTTTTAAATTGTATATTTAATTTAGGAAAAAAATATTTTTGTGAAAACTATGGGTCGCAAAACGAAAACACTCATTTTTTAAGTGCAAGACATAACGAAGATTAGTTGCAAGAAACACAGTAAACAGATATGAATTGATAACTCATCAGACTGATTCTTTGCGGATTCTATGGCAATAATTAATAATAATAAGGGAAAACCAATTTTTGTTGATGAGAATGTTTTCGTCTTTATGTGACTGATAAGTTCAGATAAAATCAAAAATCAATATTATATGAAAATAATCTTAACTTTTTGAATGAAATAATGCCTGTAGGATACAAAATTACACGGTTTGCAAATAACTGCAAGCTATAGTCGATAACAATTTTCAAATCTGTGTTTTAAAAGATAACGAAAATTTTATACAATGACCATGTTTAAAATTGGGCTATTGAAGAAAGAATATCACTCAAAAACACTCCGGTCACCTTTTACAGATATTGCAACACACCTAATTATACTTTGGCCTAAAGACCCGTACATTTTGCAAACGTCCTAAATCAACTGAAATTTACAAAATTTAAACGAGATTACTGCCACTTAGGTCTCGAAAAAGCTCTTCAAAAATTATTGCAGAACGTAAAGATTGATTTTTCTCTGATAACATTCAATTATTTATAAATATTGATGTTTACCTTTTAATAGTCTTCCACAAGAGTTTATTGGCCAAAATTTTGTGCAGATATATTTACAATGTTTTTTGTCATTTTGGGCCCTTTTAAATTTTGGTGAAGGAAACCAAAAATGCAATGAGTTTTTAAAAATGTTTGTAGGTGATGCTATTGGCCTTTTTATAACTACTGGGGTTTTATTATGAGGGCAGATCAATAAAAAAAAGTCGAATTTAAGCAATAATTTTTGACCTCCTGCTAAATCATTTTATTTTTAATGTAAAGGACACCCTGGATTAATAGTTGCACTAAATGCATTATTTAAGGTGATAATATAGAAGGACATATATGTTTCCATACACATCTAATATGATGTTACGTAAGGGTAAGCAATTTTTTACTGGATCTATAATCTTGATTATCAAACTGGGGACACAATTTTAAAAAAAAATATACCAATCTAGGCTTAGGGTTTAAAAAAGGGGCCCCTAGATTATATGCACCCTGGTAATTTTGGGGGGGTTATGCGTAAACTTATTATGTTCTGGCTTTCAGGACACTTAAGATAAGATTATAAATTCAGACAAAAAAAATTTCTAAGAAACTAATAAAGTTCGCAATTTTATTCCGTCTGATTTTGCTCGAAAAACCAAGATCATTAAGTATATAAAAATTGGCAAGCCACAAATATGGCAATTTTTTTTTTAATACAGGCCTATTATATTGAAAGGGAAAACTACAAGAAAAAGTATATTAAATTTTCTAACATTAAAAATGTAGCATCACAATTCTTGCACATCCTACTTTAACATAAACAAACTTATTAAAAAAATATGCAGAAAATTTATTTAAAAAATTTGTAAAACATTTCAAGTTTCTACGGTTCTAAATATATTCACTAATATTCATAATTTTTTTACCACCCCTTGCTGCAGCCCGTAAAACAATTTGGTGCTCTGGATAAATTTAGTGCATTTAAATTTGAGAATTATATGTCTACGTTAAAGAAATTAATTCGTAAAACTAACCAACCATTACAGCAATTAACAAGAAGATTTGCAGAAATTGAGACAATACATAATAATGAAACATTCAAAATATATTCAAATTCATACGATATGGAAAAATGTTTTACACGCTCTCATTGTGATGGTCCTATTACGAAAGATTTCATTTCTGTATAACAATATAAAATTTTTGCAATAATCAATATTATATTAACTGTGATGATCCAAAAAATAATTGCATTTCTTTTGAAATGGACAAATAATGTCAATTTAATTTCATTAAATCTAATGACAATAAAATGTATGCTATTGGCAAAGTACTTGTGTTAGTGGAAGATTTATATACCAGCCTATTTCGTCATTAACTTTAAATATTGGTATCATGTCTGAATATTCTCATCTTCAGACATGGGAGTTTGATAAAATTAGAGCAAAAATGTTAAAAATGCCTTATAAAAAAAATTATATTATATTTCCGATGTTACACACAACTGAATAATACATGTTAATATTAATTTGCATTTGTAATTAAATAATTAACGTAATTATAATACTCTAATATAAATTGCAAATATTATTATTATTATTATTATTATTATTATTATCGTCACATTTTTATCATATTATTTACATCATAGATTATTTATAATTTCAATGCTGATCAATTTTTATTTACAGTTATTATGGCGTATAATATTGTGGAGTTCGAAGATGGTTTACAAATTGTTCCTTCTGAATGGTTAACTGAAAATAATAAGGAATGTAAATGGCCATCATATACAAGTCAAATTAAGATAAATAAAGCAATTATGAAAAGAATATTTCTTTCTGATGATTGGCAATTATATAAAATAATCCGTATTTTTGGTAGCAGCGGTTAGTAATATAAAAAATGTATTTATTTTTTTATCAAAAATTATATAAATTAAAATTATAATATATATGTATTAAAAGTATATATTAAAATTTAAATTTTAAGTGATATTTGATTATAAAATATATAAAAACAAAAATCTAATTTTTAATTTTTTTTTTTTTTAAACTCCATCTTCATCTCGACTAAGAGCCAAACGCGATGTTAATGCGACAAATTAATATTTAGAAATTTTTTTTTTTTTTTTTTTTTTTTTTTTTTGGAAGCAGAGGAATTTGAATCCTATGGTTGGGATCTCAGAAATTCCCCTTGTTCCTTCTCTTAACATCCCCTGTAAGAAAAAGACGAGAAAAATATTGGTCCGAAAGTTGGCTGAATCGGGAATCGAACCCGAGACCTTCCGCTTGCCGGGCGACTGCTCTTCCAGCTGAGCTATTCAGACCCTTACAAATCAATATTTCTCTCAATGTTTATAACCCCCCACCCCCCCACCAAGGCGTCGTACCTGGTCTAAACGCAACAAACATTAATAAGAATATTTGTCAGTCAGCTCTCCTATTTTTTTTTTTTTTTTTTTAAAACTCCATCTTCATCTCGACTAAGAGCCAAACGCGATGTTAATGCGACAAATTAATATTTAGAATTTTTTTTTTTTTTTTTTTTTTTTTTTTGGAAACAGAGGAATTTGAATCCTAAGGTTGGGATCTCAGAAATTCCCCTTGTTCCTTCTCTTAACATCCCCTGTAAGAAAAAGACGAGAAAAATATTGGTCCGAAAGTTGGCTGAATCGGGAATCGAACCCGAGACCTTCCGCTTGCCGGGCGACTGCTCTTCTAATTTTTAATATTCAAAAATTTTATACGTTTTAGATACATATGATAAAGCTATAGACAAACTTAAATTAGCTGAACAAATATCCGATATAGATGGTGATGATGGAAATAACCTGAAAAAATCGAGATATCAACGAGCAAAAAAAAATACAGGTTCATCTCCCGATAATTCTGATACAAGCGACACAAGCATCAATAAATTAAAAACTCGCAATGATTTAGAGTTAGATAATTTTCCTAATACACCAAAAGCTTTAACAATAAATAAGAGCAAAATCTGTGAAATAAAGACACCATTAATACAAGGTGATAAGAAAATGAATCGAGTAAAAAAAATTTCAAGTTCTTCTGATAATTCAGATAGAACTGACACAAGCAATGATTTAGATGAAGCTTCTAATATATCAAACGATTTAAATAAAAGCAAAATGACTTATGAAATAAAAAAACCACTGATAAAAAATTATAAGAAAATAACTAAGCCTCCGATACAAATAAGTAATGAAAAAATAATTAATATTCAGTCTAAAAAGTCTGCAGTTACATATAGTAAATCTATAAGTTCACAAGAACATCGAACAGCAAATAAAGATGACCTTGTTCCACAAAATTCAGATACAATATCTACATCCGATACTTGTAATGCTGAGATTGATGTAGGTAAAAATATATCTGTTATTAATTTTAAATTTTTGTAAAAGCTTACCTATATATATATATATATATTATTAAAGTTTTAACTTTTTTTATTTATATCACTGTAAACATATTTAAAATGGTATATAATTCGTAATATTTATATAATCTGACAATGAGTAGATATACAATAATATGTGTCAATTATTTTTGCAGATTTTCATAATTTAATTATCAGGAAACTAAATGCAGTATTGTTAAATCTTACAACAATTGATGAAAGTTTAATAAAGTTGGATAATCACATAAGAAAAAATGAGGAAACGGATTTAAAAAAAAATGAACATTATGATTTCGATTTGCCAGCAGATACCGTAGAACAATTACAGAGAATTGATAATCAATTAAAAAACAAATGTGTTGTTGCAGAAATGGTATATACAAAATATTATCATTTTATACTTACGATTAGAAACATTTTATTGAAATGTCTTATAAAAAGCAATATTTTGGACATATTTATTTATTTATATAATGTTAAATAATTTTAAAGAAGTTAAAAGAAAAGTAATGTTAACTTTTTTTATAAGAGAAAAACAAATGTTTATTATTTTGATATTTTTAGATCATAAACTAATATTAATTAAATTATTTTATATTTTTAGACAAGACAATTGAGCTTTTTAGGAGGTAAGGATCATCATGATGTGATTTCGTACATGATGAAACATATTTTAACAAATAAATTAGCAATGGAATATAGTTGGGCTGGTGCAAAATTGAAAAATGCCTTTAAAAATCTTCGCATTACTATATGTATCATAAGTAAGTATATAAATATTTAATCACAGAAATGTTTTTATTGACATATTTTTGACACTTTATATATAGCATTCTATGCATGGTTATATTGGATGATGCTATTAAAACTCTAATATCATTATTCAATAATATGTAATCATAGGAATATAAAATAATTTTGAATAGTATATATACATATATACATATATATATATATATAAAATTAAGTCGCTTTAAATTTTTATATAATCTATAACCACACATATCTGTTTAAACTTGTTGTTAGATGCTGCGCGAACTTCAAGAACCAATTTAACAAATAAGGAAGTTGAGGATATAATTGCAAAATGGCTAATTTTAGCCAAGCAGAGATTTGACCGAGATTTGTAAGTTATATATAATATACCTCAATTTACCTATTTTATCATCTTATCTCAAACTTTTTATTTTTATAAGAAACTGATTTTAAAGAGGGTGAACACATGCACTATCTGTTCATTATTGCGTGTATTAGTTTTTTTAAATTAAATACAACATTTAAGAACTTATTGTTATTTTTGTATAGAATATTTATTGCAGAATTGACTTATTGCACCTATGTATAACGATCACATATTTCTTTTTAGGAAAAAGGAAGAACAAAAGAAGAGATGCGAAAATGAGGAGATCTAAACAAGAAAAGGACAGGTTATTAAATAGAATAATTTTAATATATAATAAATAAAATATTTGAACGTTTATTATTACGTTTATTGCACAGTTTATTATTATTACGTTTATTTATAGATTTTATAGAGTTTATTTTTGCATATGAACTTTTTTTATTTTGAATGTATTAATTTCATACACAGTAATTATATATATATTTTATTATTTAAATGGTTACAGTATTAAATACATATGCATAGTTGTAAGTGCAATAAAGTAATTATTAAATATTATTTTTTAAATATAGTATAAAACGAGAAAAGTTATAATAATATATACAGTTGAATATTAAAGTAATTTAAAGTTCTAAGTATTTTAGTACTTTTGTGCGTAGCTGTAGCATAAAAAATTAACAATCACTATGTTTATTTTATTAATGCCTATATATTAAAAAGTTATGCACATTTAAGTTTTCTAACAATTGTATCAATTTTTTTTCATAATTCTGATTAAAGTGATAACTAGAATTTAAAAAAAATTACTTTAAAAATGATTTATTATAAGTATTAATTATATATGTTAGTGATATAGTTATTAAATATGATTAAATGATGTGATTTAACGTGAATGTGTATTAAATGATAGTTATACACCCACACACACGTACATATATAATAATATGGCTTATATTTTTTGGAACGTATATATGTATTATTTAAAAAATAAAAATGTAATTAAATAAATTACATTTATAATCTTTGAGACAAGCATATGACTACTGGCAGGATCAACCAGGGAGCTTCGTGTTCGGTTACTCGCAAGGGAGTAACTCGCGAGCGAGCCCGAAGACTCGTCGCTAGCTCTTTTTCGCGCGCGCGCGCGTTCGATGCCGAAACACCGACGCGCGCGCAACACGCTCGTATGTGCCATTTTATTTGCCGCCGGTCTTGCTCAGCCGGTCGGCGACACTCTGCTGTGTTTAACGCTATTATGTAAAGCGTACGAGAGAACGACGGAGGCGAGAGTAAACCCCCGTACGCCGCCGCCTCTCCTCTTCTTCCTCCTCCTCTCCGTTCAAAAATCCACAAGATCAAAATACTCGTGTTCTTATTCTCCCAAATGTTATGATGCGCGGTCTCGAGAGACCGCGCGATTCACCCTGACGCTAGATCGACGATGGCGATGCTTAGACGTCGAGGACTGTTCTGTCTGGTTCGTACGCGTTTAACCGCACACGACCAGCAATAAGATTTCGCTACGGCGTACAAAGCGAGCGGGAAGAAGCAACTCTTCCCGCAAACTCGTATCCGTGGAGTAGATGCTCGGTAAGCGCGACGATTCCGCTGCTGCGTACGAAACGAGAGGGAACCGCGCGGCCAACACACTAGAGGCGTGCGCGCCACATAAGAGCCATTCGGTCTTGCGACACCGACTCGTGGCAATGCTGTGCTCGTAATAAATAAGTGTGCGTTAATTTTGCGCGCGTTCGGCGACGAACGAGAAGAGCCGCACCGTAATCCCCGGCGAAGAGGAATACGAGACGACGCGAGAGTCGAACGTACGTTCTCGCGAGACACGCAACCTCCAAGCATGAGAAGACTTGGCGGCGGCGCGTTCTGCGACGATCGTATATTATTTTATATATTCGTGGTTTCCAAATCAAACATTTTATATAAATGTTCTCTCCGTGTCAGAGTCGCGACTCGACAAAATCCGTTCTCGACCCGTTCGGGCGATTCTTCGTTTGTCAACGTCGAGAGCGCGACACGTACAATATTAATTTCTCCTACCCTCTTGTAGTACCCAACCGACCGGCCAAGCGGTCGGCGACGGTACGGAGAGCGGTCGAAACACGCCGGAGTGGCGAGAGACTCGAGAAAGTACGTTTACGACTCGTCCGGACTCGCTCGACTCGTTCGACGCGCCGAGCGCGACGTATCTCTTATTAAAAAAAGGTAAAGAAGGCGACCAGTTAAGGGCACGCCATTAACAAAAATTATCCATTGCAAACCCATGTACAATAGAATTGTATGAAAAATTATCGATTATAAACCCATGTACAATCGTAACAAAAGTAATGAAATAAAAAAAAATTGCGCCAAGTGAAAGTAGAAACTTGTACCAGTGGAAAATTAAAGTTGCAGACATATATAGAGTCGTATAATGAATCAATAAAAATTTAAATTTGCAAATGTAGAATTGTACCATAAAAAAACTTATCTTTTAAAAAAAAAGATAAACAAGATGCCAAGTCCATGCGCCATGTGAAAAAGTGTTAAACAAAAAAGTATTTTTAAGTAAAAAAATCTATCAATTGACAAAAATTTATGTTCTAAAATTAATATCTCTACAAAAAGTAATGTCCAATTATTGCGCGAATAAATAAACATTTTTATAAAAAATTAAAATTTAAAAACTTATGCAAATTTAAAATTAATATAAAATAAAAAGAAATAAAAAAATTTTAGTTAAAAAAACTGGGCGCGCTGCTAAATAATATTCTAATGATATTAAAATTAAATTGTTACTTTTAAACTCATTGCAGCATATTAGATTTATCTTGTTAAGCTAATCAAATGCTGCGATGATAACTAGCCATTGCCCAACCCATGCTCACAAGTGAGCTGATAATGCTACCTGCTTGATGTACAACTGAAAAAAATATAGAAGCTAATTAAGAAAATTATTAAAAATATATGCACACTCATACATAGGCATTTATAATTTATATAATTGAAATATTATTGAAATAATAGCAAAATATCTGATTTTGTATCACAGACTGTAAACTTGCACATAAATTATTATGACAATAAATTTGCAAATAATAACATTAAAATTGAATGTAAAAATTGAAATTGAAAATTGAAAATATCTAACCCCGCACGCTGTCAATATAGCAGAGGGCAACTATCGCCGTCTGTTGTAAAACGTGCGAGATGGACATTTCCAATACATGCATCTATTCATGTGTTGTGTACGTGTGATATATGTGTGCGCATGTGTTGTATACGTGTGAATACGTGTAGCACGATACTACTATGTTTGCGTGGTCGATGATAATAATGATGACGGGGACGTTTCTTAAAAGAAATTTTTCATATTTCGACTTTGCAATTATATATCTCTGCTTACAAATCACGTAGAGCAGAAATAAAGACACTTTTATTATATAATTCAAACTCAATCTATCGATTAAGTCTAGTATAAACTTGATTGCTTCAGCCGTTATTGAGAATTCGAAATATTATAAAGACTCAAATGTCCGACTCGCGTTAAGATACACGGTGTCTCGGCTACGCCCTTAACTGGTCGCGAGACACTACCGTGTCTCTTGATAGTACCCAACCGGCCGGCAAGGCGGTCGTCGACGCACGGTAATACGCACGGCCGTATGCGAGCGCGAGCGCCGAAAGGCGCGTTCAATCGAGACATAGTTGCGGAGAGCGAACGATCGAAAAGTCCTATTGTACGATAAAATATTATCACGATAGCCGTATGGCGAATGTCAAACAACGATAATTAGCATTAATTAAGAAGGAAACAAACGAAATGCCGGGACAATAAGGTATAAGCACCGACGGTACCTCCGGGCCGGGCGGCACCTCCGGGCCGGGCGGCACCTCCGGGTCGGGCGGCACCTCCGGGCCGGGCGACACCTCCGGGAACCACGGCCGACCGGCGACACCTCCGGGCCGGGCGACACCTCCGGGAACCACGGCCGACCGGCGGCACCTCCGGGCCGGGCGGCACCTCCGGGCCGGGCGACACCTCCGGGAACCACGGCCGACCGGCGGCACCTCCGGGCCGGGCGACACCTCCGGGAACTACGGCCGACCGGCGACACCTCCGGGCCGGGCGACACCTCCGGGCCGGGCGACACCTCCGGGAACCACGGTCGACCTTCTTTGTGTTTTACGCTATGCTTGACCTCTTTCCTTTTACTGCGTACACAATTTATACATTGCGTCTCTTTCTGACAGTCTTTTTTAACGTGTCCTTTTTCACCACAATTCCCACAGATTTCATCTGTGACCTTGCAAAATTTTGCTATATGCCCATATCTATGGCATTTAAAACATCTTGTGATATTTATGTATTCTTTAATTCTATAAGTTCTCCATTGCATAAATATTCTTCCCTTTTCAACCAATCTTCCTAAGAATCTACCTGGTATTTGTACTATCCAGTTTACATTATTATTATTATGTGTCTTAAAACTGTGTTTCATAATAACTTTTTCTTTTAGTTCTTCTGTCTCATTTGTTTGTATTGTATCGAAGTTTTTCTCAATTAAATCTTCCTTTAAGTCTTCAAGCTTGTATTCTTTCTCCACATCGTATATTATGATAGATGGGGAGGTTTTTCTCGGTTCTTCAATTTTCAATCCCTTTTTTTTAAAATTAACTTTTTTAATTAAATCTATGTCTTGTTTGCTATTTACTTCAACTACTACTGCCTTATTCTTGATGTTTCTGATTCCTTTAACTTTCAATTTGTTTTTGAACCCTTTTAATTCATCTATTACTTGTGTCCTAATATCTTCATTTGTTCTATCGTCGTTAGTTTCTTTTTCAGGTTTAATTATTATAGCTTTATGTCTTTTGTTACGGTTTATTCTCTCTGTTTTAGGTTCAACATCATATTGCCTTCCGGAGCTTTTCGTCGAGGTTACCTCAGCGTAAGTACTTTTTATTCTGCTACCTTGAAATATTGACTTCCATTTTTCTTTTTCAATAATTTCTTCATTAAGCTTATTTTCTAGTACGGCCCATTTAGCTAATATAAATTTTATCGCGGTTTTACTTATTTTGTTTGTCTCATTAAATAGAAACTCTTCTAATATCGTCCTGGTTCTGATAATTTTATCTAAGTTACTTTGTTCGTTTTCGTATTCTTCATTTGATTTCTTTCTTTTCTTTTGTATTTGTCTAATATTGCTAACATCTTCCGGCATGGAAGTCGTTGAGCCCGAACGTATCGTCCTAAAGGTCGCTTCAATCTCCTCCGTCTCTACGTCAAAATGTTTTGTTTTTAAGTGTTCATTTTCCATAGTCATCCCACGAGTGCGGTAGGAAATGATGTCAACTGTAGCAGAGCCTCCTATACTACAGCAAGCCTAAATACTACGGAGGGTCGGCCGGTACCACCCCGTAGGGATCGTTCAGGACTGTGCTATTTAAAGTCCCCACAGCCATGCATCCATCGACACGATGCCTCCCACCTTGGATTGGGACGGGCGGCACCTCCGGACGACCGAATGATCTCTCGAAGTCAGACGACCGCCGGCGGTACCTCCGGAACACTTAACGACGATTTACGGCGCCGCAACGAAAAGAGCTACGTAAAAACGTTTCGGACGAAAGTTACTTACTATTCGGCGCTCGCTCGACATGAGGGCGCTGTCCGATTACTAACTCGAAACGTGTCTCTCAAACCCACGTGTCGGAGACATATATTTCGAATTATTACGGATGATACGCAACACGCAAGCTGCGGTGACCGCGATTACGGTACGGAACACTCGCCCGATGCGAAATCACGCGCGCGGCAACCGAGACGGCTCGATACGGGCGTGATTATACGTGCGGCACCACATAACGGCCGGCGTCAACTTGGGGACGGACGGCACCCCTCCGGGACGGACGACACCTCCGGACGACCGAATGATTTCACCAAGTCCGTCGCCCGCCGGCGGTACCACCGGGGCACTTGACGGCGAGTAGCGCCGCTACGAGGAGATAATGCTACGATACGGAAATACGTTTCGGACAAAGGTTTCGTACTTTTCGACGCTCCGCACGACCGCGCGACACGATTATTACGATATCTGCTAATTCCCGGCTACCACTCGTCGGATGCACAATTTTCGAGATTCTACGACCGATACGTGGACGAATGCAGGCAGGATGCCGATAAGCGAAACCGGAGTGTTTGCACAAATAAACTTTCCGATGCGTCCTCATTTAATTAATCTCATTTAGCTCGCTCGTTAGCGGTACAAGCGAGAACTTGGGAACAGGCGCAAGTTCGCTCGCGGCGCGTTGCTCTCGCCGGCGAGCGAGAAATTTTTCCAGGCCCGATAGCGGCGTGTTGCCTTGATTAGCGGGCGACACCTCCGGCGGCGGCACGCGCCGCCCGTAACCCAAGTACGATCGTGGCGTGTTGTTTTCGTTGGCGGGCGACACCTCCGGCGGCACGCGCCGCTCGTAACCCAAGTCCGATCGCGGCGTGTTGCATTCGTTGGCGGGCGACACTTCCGGCGGCACGCGCCGCCCGTAACCCAAGTCCGATCGCGGCGTGTTGCTTTCGTTGGCGGGCGACACCTCCGGCCGCACAAGCCGCTTTTTCCAAGTTCGCTCGCGGCGTGTTGCTTTCGCCGGGCGAGCGACAAATTCTTCCAAGTTCGCTCGCGGCGTGTTGCTTTCGCCGGCGAGCGAGAAATTCATCCAAATTCGTTCGCGGCGTGCTGCTTTCGCCGGCGAGCGAGAAATTTTTCCAAGTCCGTCCGCGGCGTGTTGCTTTCGCCGGCGAGCGAGAAATTCATCCAAGTCCGTTCGCGGCGTGTTGCTTTCGCCGTCGAACGTGTGGGGTCTCGTCTAACCGACAAGAAAGACGAATCCCCAAGCCGAGGGCTGAGTCTCAACAGATCGCAGCGTGGTAACTGCTTTACCGAGTACAACACCCCCCCAGGTACCTAAGTCGTTTACAGACGATTCCGAGTCTTGACATCGAACTTGCGAAACCCATGATCGACCGTTAGACGCCGTGCCGTCGTAGCGGTGAGATCCCGACGACGGGCGATGGCGCCGTACGGCAAACCGGGCTCGTGCGACGACCGGCCCGAGGACCGGCCGCCTAGTAGTGTCACATTGTTTTGAGCCTTTCGACTCACGAGACTCCTAGAGATATCATTGCCACCTTCGACTAGAGAGGATACGGCCTTAGAGGCGTTCAGGCATAATCCCACGGATGGTAGCTTCGCACCACCGGCCGCTCGACCGAGTGCGTGAACCAAATGTCCGAACCTGCGGTTCCTCTCGTATTGAGCAGGATTACTATCGCAATGACTAGTCATCAGTAGGGTAAAACTAACCTGTCCTGTCTCACGACGGTCTAAACCCAGCTCACGTTCCCTGTTGGCGGGTGAACAATCCGACGCTTGGCGAATTCTGCTTCTCAATGATAGGAAGAGCCGACATCGAAGGATCAAAAAGCGACGTTGCTATGAACGCTTGGCCGCCACAAGCCAGTTATCCCTGTGGTAACTTTTCTGACACCTCTTGCTGAAAACTCTTCAAGCCAAAAGGATCGATAGGCCGTGCTTTCGCAGTCTCTATGCGTACTGAACATCGAGATCAAGCCAGCTTTTGCCCTTTTGCTCTACGCGAGGTTTCTGTCCTCGCTGAGCTGGCCTTAGGACACCTGCGTTATTCTTTGACAGATGTACCGCCCCAGTCAAACTCCCCGCCTGGCAGTGTCCTCGAATCGGATTACGCGGGAGTATTAACGGCGGTCGGCCGAGGCCTCACGCCACTCTGACACGCTTGGCTCTAGAACACCGTGACCGCCGGGGCGCGAAGCCCTCGGGGCACGGCACGCGCTCCGCCTAACCGAGTAAGTAAGGAAACGATGAAAGTAGTGGTATTTCACCGGCGATGTTGCCATCTCCCACTAATGCTACACCTCTCATGTCTCCTTACAGTGCCAGACTAGAGTCAAGCTCAACAGAGTCTTCTTTCCCCGCTAATTTTTCCAAGCCCGTTCCCTTGGCAGTGGTTTTGCTAGACAGTAGATAGGGACATTTTTTTTTTTTCATTCATTTATTCATCGTTTAATGGTGGTTCGAGCTATTTGCTCATTTCCACTCTTATTTTCTCTTTTATTTATTTATTCTATTATTTATTAATTGAGTCTCTTTGCCATCAGATATGCATCTGACGTTGCCCGTCCCTAGCCAACGAGGAGGCGGACTCGTCTACTATCTATGTAATTTATTTTTCCTTAAGGTGAATATTTCTTTTGCGTATTTGTTAAATTTATCAAATTTTTTTTGTGTTTTAATTATTTCTTGGTTTATTGCTTTGTCTTGATCAATTTCTTGATATCGAAAGTATTGGTACTCTTTACACTCTTTATTCATGTGTTTTACTGTTTCAACTTCATTGTTGCAGAAAGGGCATTTATCAGTTTTTTCTACACCTCTTTTATATAATGTACTGTTTATAGGTCCATATCCAGTTAATAAATATACACATTCCCGGTTTGGTTTAAACCATCTGTTGTTTGTGGCAAATGCTACATCAGAGATATAATCATATGTTTGTCTTCCTTTGTCATCTTGCTCCCATCTTTCCTGCCATACTCTGTCTACTTCGTGTTCAATTTTGCTGTATTCCTCTAATTCTATTTGCATGTCTTGTGGTGTGTACGAGTATTTTCCCCATGTTACGACTTGATTTTTCTAACTTTACTTTTGATTCCTTGTTCTATTATGTATAAATCAAGTGGTTTGATACCTGCAATGGTTTGCATTGCACTTGTTAATGTTAGTCTCGTTGCCTTGCCTTTGTAATCATTATTAATAAAGGTCGCTGTGCAGCCATTAGATGTCTTTTTACCATAACGTTATCCACTTTGTCAAACCATGCCAATGACGCGTAGCTTGCAATCGGCATAGCTACCATTTTGTACAATATTTTTCTTCCGTGTTGTTTTATTCCCCATTCTTCTTTCGCAATTCTTTTGATTGCCATTATTAAATTTATAATTTTACCCCTAATATATTTTACATGATTTATAAAACTCAATTTTTCATCCAATATAACCCCAAGGTATTTAGTTTCACTTCGAAATTTAATTTTAACGTCGTTAACTTTTATAATTGGTGTTCTTCTTGCCCTTATCTAATTGCCCTTTAAACGAGTAGCGCGACAGTCTTTTTAGTTG
>NW_028190550.1:57933-61708 GCF_048542155.1 Nylanderia fulva | reverse complement strand
CACTCGCTGGCCATGATGTGGCTGGGGGTCCCCCCCCCCTTTCCCCTTTCACCCCCTTGCTTTTTGCCCCCGGGGCCGCACCTTTGCATTTTAACTTTTTCCCTGTCATCTCAAAAAACGCATCGCGGCAGCCCCCGACAAGCGACGCCGAAAGCGCACCCCAGGGAGGGTGGCCGATCCCCACGCGGGCGTGCCGCTTTGGCAATCCTGCTTGGGTTCAACTGGGTCCTTAAGGCGTTTTTGCCTTTAGCCTTTTTTTGAAACCCCCGCGTGGGCAGCCCCCGTAAAATTGCACCGATTGCACCCCCGGGCCAGTCGCCACGCGCGTGTTGCTTTTCATTTTTTTTGCGTTGGGTTCAACCTGGGTCCCTTAAGGCGTGTTGCCTTTATGCCCTTTTTGGAACCACCGCGTGGCCAGCCTCGTGAGTTGCACCGAGTGCACCTCAGGGGCCGAATCGCCCACGGGGGCGTGTTGCTTTTCAATAATCTTGGCGTTGGGTTCACTTGGTTTTTCCTTAATGGTGTTGGCCTTTAGCCCTTTTTTTGAAACCCACCGCGTGGCCAGCCCCGTGAGTTGCACCGGAGCGCACCCCAAGTGCCAAATTCGCCACGTACTTTTTCCTTTTCCGGATGTTTTGCTGACTTCCAAACTCTACTGCCCTGACTTCCTTCCGTCCTCAAGGTCCGGGCCCATAGCCCTGGGACCGGGTTCCATTTTTGCCCTCATTTCTGGGTGACTGCCCCTTTGGACAAACTCCCGGCGAACCTCCCCGCTTGCCTCATGCCGCAGAGAAACACCGGTGTTCTTAGATTGTTCCACTTGCATGTCCGATCCATCGGCCGGTTTCCAGCCACAAACGTATGCGGCGTCCCCGTTAAGGACACCTTGCGGACCTTCGCCCCGACATTCGACAGACCCCCCGGGATGGCGCCTGGGAACAATCCGTATTTTTTTCGAGGCCCCAGAGTTTGTAAGGGGAAGCGGCGAGCTCCGGGCCGAAAAACTCTGGGGGCCAAGTCTTAGGACCCCCAGTTTTTGGGCTATCGGTTTGTTTTACCGATTTTTCGTTTCCATTTCCTAGATTATTTGTCCAGATTTTGTGCTGGTCAATCTAGTCATTCGCAGTTTCACTTTTGTTTTAAACTCTCCTTCGACTCTTTTGGCATTCACGCCTCGGCCCTTTGGGTCTGTGTGCGAAACAAGCAAGAGGGGGCCACGGGACTCACACTAGGTGTGCGCGCCACATATGAGCCCTTTGGTCTTTTCGACTCCGACTCGTGGCAATGCTGTGCTAGTAAGTAGATAGGGACGTGGGAATTTCGTTTTTAATCCCATTCATGCGCGTCACTAATTAGATGACGAGGCATTTGGCTATGTTTCGTCTACGGTGCGCGACGACTGCTACAAAATCACAGTCGCCAAGTCGCCACCGACAACATATTGCAGAGCTGTTTACTGTTGGGGTGTTCGCAGTCAACACCCTGGAGCGTGAAGGTCGGAGCTAGCCAAAGGCAGCTCGTACTTTCACCTCGACCATTCACGCAATCATTCAAATCGCGCGATTGATGCGGAGGCCCCCAACTCTAACAGGCCATCCATCATGCACCACCAGATGAGGCCACGTTCCGCCTTTCCTTCTTTTAAAAACGCGATGTCATTGCTTTTAAAACGTTTCCAGTCAGCCATGAGCCCCCCCAAAACTCGAGTCTTTCAACGTTCGGAGCTGGGCGACTTAAACCCAGCTCTCGCAACTCAGACTCGCTTCGCGAGCTCAAGACACCTCGCCACGAAATTTTTTATGGCGGTAAAACGAACTTACTTCGAGGTACTCCTGTGCGCTCCGCCACAGCGGCGCCAGATCTTACATGATCGGTACTCTCCCCATTACGCTCGGGGGGGGACTCTCCAACGGCGTTTCGCTAGACACTACTTGCCGTCACGACCACTGCCTCACCAAACCCCTTTGCGATGGTCAGGTCTGGCCGCCTCCGGCCGGCAGACTTCGAATACGCTTGTTCCGGGATCGACGCGCCATCCCTTCTGCTGTAAATAGCCACCAACTTGACGGCATAGGCGTCCATGCCGCAGATTCTCCCTCCGTGCTTTCTGAAGCAGCGTTGCACGCAGTGGGCCGGCGTCTCGGTTTCGGGACAACCGGCACGACAGCGATTATCGCGCTCATCACGACCTCGGGAGCATCTCGCTCTAGACGGTATGCAGTTACCCGTATGTTGGTGATTTGTGCACGTAGTCGGCACCTGGGATGGCATCGCGCCAGCCGATACCCAGTAGGAGCTCAGGTTGGAGGCCCCCAACCTCTCTGAGTCCACTCCCATCGCACGACTCGCGCAACCGGGCCGCCACTGTGTCTGAGCTCAGCGGTTGTAGTCACCTATGGCCCCGCACTCGCATCTGGTTTTCACACCAGACAAGCTGCCTAGCCACATACGTGGTTTCGGCAGCCGGGGGCATGCTGCGGGGCAGAGTACTCCGACAAACCGCTGCAGTCGGTTATGTTTCCCAATTGGGGATCAAAGTTCTCAATAGAGCTTCCAAGCCCGCCACTCTGTATCGGCGCATGCAGGTATCCAGCAGGGAAAATCATGGGAAAACGCAGCCATCGTCGCACCGCAGTGCGTACGATGAATCCTTAAACCCCTTTAGGGTTTGGCCGAGACCGTACCCAAATGTCCAAACGGTGATAATACCGTGGAAGGAGACAGTCACGCAACAACCTCAGCCGCTGTTGCGGCTAAGAGGTGCCCTCGTGAGTTTGCTCGATGGCCTGAGCTAAGGGGGATCGCTTGCGATTTTCCCTAGCACCTGTGTACTCGCAGCCCAGATACTCCAGCATCGACCAGGGATCTTTGGGGTATCATCGCTCCCCCCACGGTGAAATAAGGTGTGGTGTCCACCTTCACCTTCCTTGTCTCTGCCGGACGCCACCATGGACAGCATTTCCGGTCTTTCTCGCGTTGATCTCGAGCCCATTTCGCATAAAAGGCGTCATAAAGCCGTGTCAAGTTCCCTGCAGCCCATTTTGGTAGGGGGCCAGGAGCACAATGCCCGTCGGGTTTACCCGGGTGCTTTGAAAACCCGGCCACCCCCCCGACCCCCAAACCCCGTTCTCCGAGAAAATTCCTAGGCTCTCTCTACGACCAGATTAAACCCGGGGGGCGACAACGGTCCCCCCTGTCCCCCACCCCCGGGGCCGGGTCTTGATGGCCGCCCATTTCCTTTAAAACGTTGCCCCCCCTGCAACTCTTTTCAGCGCTTTCCCAAAATAAAAAACCCTTTAAAATTTCTCTCAAAAACTCCCGGGGGAGCCCCCCCTCATCGAGAGTCGTTTTAAAAAGCACTTTCGCAACCGTATCGAAAGCTTTCGACAGATCGACGCACCCCACATGCAAGAACGACAGCCCTTTCCGGGGGCCCAAAGCACGGATAAAGGAAATTTTGGGCGGGAGTAACTTGACCTCCTCGGGCCTCAAAGCAACAAAAAGCGATGGGCTTGAGAGAGTCGTGGGGGTTGGGTTTGTGATGCGCCCAAAGAAGTCCTCTAGTAAGGACCCCTTTTACCTCTCACTTTCCCTTTTACCCCACCTTTTCCTTTTTGGGGCTTTTCCCCGGGAAAAGGCCACTTTTGGAATTTAGACTTGGTATGTCCCACTAAGCGAGTGTACAGCGAAATGCGCCCCCAAGGGCCTTCGGCCCATGCCCTACGGTCATGGGAATTTGTGGGGGCCCAAAAAAGACCGGGGTTTTTTTTGGGGG
>NW_028190550.1:30000-57433 GCF_048542155.1 Nylanderia fulva | reverse complement strand
GGAGCCATTCGGTCTTGCGACTCTCGATCGTGCATGCGTGCTATTAAGTAGATCGGGACAGTGGAGAACCTCGTTAATCTCACTTCATTCGCGCGTCACTACTTAGATGACGATGCATTTGTGCTCCCTTAAGATAGTCATGGTTACTACCGCCCGGGGGTCTGGGGGGGCGGTAGCCCCCCAGTAAGTCGCCCCCGCGGTGCCGGGGCTGCCTTCATCCGCGGGTACTCCCTTCCCGTCCAAAATCGGGATTCCACACCTTGGATTTCCCCCTTCACAGCGCACCTACCTGCGATTACGACGCCAGACAAGCAAGATCCTTCAGACGTAGGGGCTCTGTTTCACCACGCAACACAATTTGACTATGGAATAGGTTATCGGCTTGTTGCGTCACCCATTCGACTCGACAATCCACCATTCCTACTCTCTTATAGTACCTGTGGTGTGACGCCCCAGGTAGGTCAAGGCACCGAGCCCACGCAGGCCGACTCATAGTTTACTCCAACCTGCAATGGATGGCTGGGATTCCGCGCATGAGGGCTTCCCAAAGCTTAAGGGAATGCGTACACATGAAATTACTCCAACGAAGACACACACTTCGCAAGGCGCCCTAGCTTGCCCGCCCGTCGAGAGTCCGACACCAATTGGGTAGTGCACCGCGGTGCCTACCCGGTGGGTCTCCCTACCTCCCCACTACACCTGTGTCGTCTATCCATGTATGCAGCTCAGGCACTGGCCTCTGTGACCGCCGAACTGTGTGGCATTCTCAGCGCCAGATCATCGTACCGGCCACGCATTCGCCACCATCAGCAACCCCGACAACGTTCGACGGGTGCACGATCTCCGTACCTCGCCTATTAGGCTACGCTGCCGATCGCCGCTACACACAGTGCCCGGATACGCTTTTCCCAGAACCTGGGGATCGTCTTTATCCTTACCACATTGTTAGTTTTATGGTAACTGTGTATCGTTGCGCCCCGTTTACACCGCTTGCTTGCATTTTCTTACATGGGGATTGACATTCAGAGCACTGGGCAGCAATCACATTGCGTCAACACCCTGCGAGGCCATCGCAATGCTTTTGTCTTTTAATTTAACAGTCGGCATTCAAAAAAAAAGAAAACCCCTAGTCCCGTGCCCGACTCTGAGCTGAGGTTTAGTCAAATGGCGGCCCCGCAGAGGACGACCCACGACGGCCTCACGCCCCACGCGAAGCCTCGCAGCAAGTAAGCATCCGCGGGAGGCCAAGGCACGGTACCTATCTCGGATTCCGGGACCGTGGCGGCGAGAACGCCGACCGTCTCACTTCGCCCAGGCCCGGCACGTCGCCAACCCGCTTCCCGACCAAGCCCGACACGCCCGCTCCTACAGAGCCAAATCCTTATTTCTACGTTACGGATCCAAATTTGCAGACCTCCCCTTACCCCATTAGTCTATCGACTAAAGGCTCTCTCTACCCATTGGAGACCTGTAAGCGTCTTATGGTACGACGCGGCGCGACACCTCCACGTGGCCACTCTCCTGGATTTTCAAGGTCCGAGAGGAATATCCGTGACACCGCCGCAACTGCCGTGCTCTTCGGCGATCATCCAACCTATACTCCCTGCTAAGTTCTCCAGGGAACTACGAACGCTTATACAGAAAAGAAAACTCTTCCCGGATCTCCCGACGGCGTTTCCAGGTCACTTATGCGGATTACCCCGAACGAACACTCTGACCGAGCCCGACATTGTATGCGGTTTCCGCGGCCGGGGTCCGGGAAATTGAAACCGGATTCCTTTCGCCGACGGGGCGTGTGGTCTTTCGTATAATATATACTGATTATTATATCTCGACACTCCGAGTGATATTGTACGCCGCTCATTCGACATAGGTTCCTCCTAGGGCTTAGGAATCGACTGACTCGTGTGCAAACGGCGTGTTCACACGAAACCCTTCTCCTACGTCAGTCCTCTCACTGGCCTGCTGGCTGTGAAGTATCGGTGCTACTAACTAAACGAATGATCGGCACCGATCTGCAACCTCGGCGGCTCCAGACAGAGACTCGCGCCCAGACCAACATCTGCGCGTGTCCCGTTCGCACCCTCGCCCTACTCGTTACGGAGCATTCCGTGACGACGCGAAGAGAAGACTAACGTTTGCTCCCCGGTTGCCGCCCCACTTGCCGCTGACGGCAGAGTATAGGCACCACGCTTCAGCGCCATCCATTTTCAGGGGCTAGTTGCTTGGGGGTGAAGTGTTTTACACACTCCTTAGCGATTCCGACTTCCATGGCCACCGTCCTGCGTCTTAAACAACCAACGCCTTTCATGGTGTCCCATGAGCTCGAGTTGGGCGCCCTTTAATCTGCTTTTGGTTCACCCACGCCCAGTTCTGCTTCCAAAAATGGCCCCTTGGCACTCTGATCCGAAGATGCTGTGGCTTCATAATTTTAAAAAAGCCAAATCTCACCCATTTAAAGTTTGAGAAAAGGGTTGGGGCGTTTTGGGCCCCAAAGGCCCTCTATCATTGTTTTTACCAATAACTCGCGCGCGTTTGTGCGGAAAGGCCGAGTCCAGCTATCCCGAGGGGGAAACTTTGGAGGGGAAACCACTACTAAAGGTTCATTAGTCTTTTTTGCCCCTAACCCGTTCCGACGATGATTTGCACGTCGAATCGCTACGATTTTAAACCCCGGGGGTTCCCCCCACTTGTCCTGACCAGCATAGTTCACCATCTTTCGGGTCCCAGTGTACGCTCTGGGTGCGCCCCTTCTCGGATTAGAACGAGACGCCCCGGAGTGCGGGCCGCATCGCGACGGCCCCTCCTCCCAGGTTGACGGGCCGGCCGACTTCATTTCATTACGCCTTTAGGTCTCGCGCCCCCTTTTCCCAAAGACTCGCTACATTAACCCTTGGGCCGTTTTTTAAGACGGGGCCTAAAAGTACCCAAAGCAGTACGTCGCCGACCCGGGATCGGTCTCCCCAGACCGCGGGAAACTTCGCGGCCTGTCGAAGGTGTCCCCTACTGTAACCACAGCGGGCCATGACCGGGGACGGCCGAATCCGTAACCCCCCGAGTACCGGGGCCGTCGCGCTTGCACGAAAATACCGCAAAACAGGGCAAAATCACCCGGGCTCTGACTGCACAACACACTCTTGGTGGTAATGGAGACGATATATCCCGGGAGGTTCGAGAGTTCTCGGCTCTCCCTTCCCTTTATTACGGAACTTTCGGGCGGAATCGATTTCGGACGAGTACACGACGCGGCGCGCCGGTCCCCTTTTTTCGCTTTCTAAATTTCGTGATACCGGACCGCGGTCCGGCTCGCCGATTCAAAACCTTCTCCGTAAGAGGTAAAGGGAATTAAGACACATGCCTCTTCTCCGCCGTGACACGACGCGCCGTATATTTTCTTCCGTAAATACCGTGTATGTGTGCGGCAAGGGCGCCTCTCATCAAAGACGCGCAAGCTGACGCTATCGCACGAGAGACGCGCACAGAGTGTGCGAGAGCATCCGGTCATCTGTTGTGATGTACGGAGAGGAGAGGACGGTGAGACAAGCGCTACCTACATTCGGGAGTACAACGACGCACGCGCGCTCTTAGGGACAAGCGTGCCACTTCACCGTCCTGACTTTTTTTGGCCGTTTGTTGCTCTTTGCGCGCGCTCCTTACCTCTCATCCCATTTTCTCCTCGGCTCTCTGCGTACACACACACTTGTATAAACAAACACGCTCCCCTCTTAATTCGCGTGCATCATTCCGCTGGGCGCGCGTCGCCCAACGTTTTTATCACGCTTTTGCGTCTTCTCCTCCTCAATATTATTATTATTTCGGTGTTCATTTCAGACGACGCCAGATTTGCACCAGCGGCCGTGTCGGCGCGCACAGACACCTCGGGCGCACGTCCAATCGATCGCTGCTCGTACGCCCATGTTGTAAGCGTTTGCACAGGGACAGGCGACGCGCGCGCCATATGTTTCTGGTCGCTCGCGTCGTGGCCGTGCCGCGCTTTATCGGGCGCAAGCATTTTTAGGGTCTAATACGACCCTCGAGCCAGGCGTGTCCCGAGACATTGTATCCGTGGACCGCCATGTGCGTTCGAAAAATGTCATCATGTTCATGTGTTCCTGACAGTTCACAAGGATGACGCCCAATTAAGCTGCTTTCTTATACGCCCCCGCTCCCACTTGATCCACACGTTCAGGGTATTGTTCGAATTTTTTGCGTTCGCGAAAAAACGCTCTCCGTTCAACCATCGTGGTCCTCTTCTCTCGGTCGAGAGAGAGTAAGAAATAATCGTGGTGGCTCTTCGATCAGCTCCATAGAGACGCGCGCGGACCTCCGTGCCTCCCGACCATGGGAAGCTTACGGCACAAAAGAGAGTTGTGTGTTTCTCGTTCGGAGCGATCTCTCCGCAACGGGAGGCCGATGGCTGAAGCTCTTTGCATAAACCGTCGGCCCGACACAGTTGACAGATTGGTCGAATATCAGGATCCCTTCTCTGTGTTATATATATATTAGAAGAATATAGGTGGGCCTCTCCTCGGCTACTCCGCGGTCGGCACTACCGTTATCTGGTTTCTCGTGCACCTGACCGCTGCCCCGCACAACGGGGAGGGCGCGCGTGCCGACAAACGTCGTGGGTGCTCACACTACTGCCTGCGCGGGCTAGGTTTACACCGTTCGCGCTCAACGCCGAATCGACGCTCTGTTGTGTGTGTGGCCGTAGAATGGCAACAAACCGAGCGTGAATCGCGAAGCGTCCTCCTCCGAATCTGTCGTCGAACACCGCCGTGCCGCGCTGCGTCTGACTTTGCCAGACTACGTTCGGTCAGAGAGAGCGCGACGGCCGTCCGTCGTTATATCTAAATACCATCAACAAATTCCGTCAAATCCTTATTTTCTTTTTCTCTGATTAGGCCGTTTTCAGCGGGGGGGGGGGGGGTGGGGGGGGGGTGGGTGCGTCCATTCAGTCGCCGACTGCTGCAACGCGCTGTTTTCTCCCAAAAATAGGACTCTCGATCGCAGATCAGGACCTCCGGAACGTAATGATCCCTTCCGCAGTTTCACCTACGGAACCTTGTTACGACTTTTACTTCTCTCTAATAATCAGATGTGTTGGTCATCTTCTGCCGGCAACGTGCGGCAATGTCCCCCAGAGACACTTGCCGCGCCCATCGCGACGACCTGACAACTCATTCAATGTCGGTGGATCGACGGCTGTGTCAAAGGTGGCAGGCGACGTATCAACGCCAGCTTATGTACCTCGCTGCTTACTAGGGGAATAATTCCTCGTTTCATGGGGAACAATTGCAAGCCCATTCCCGTACACGAAGGATGTTCAGCCGGGTTACCCGGGCCTTTCGGCCATGGGAACCACGCTTGATTCCTTCAGCTGTAGCCGCGCTGCGGCCCAGACATATCTTAAGGCATCACAGACCTGTTTAGTAGCTCAATCTCGTGCGGCATATAACCCGCCTGTCCGCCTCTATAAGAAGCTTTTGTTTGTACGGTTGGTAGTAGAAAAACCCGCCAGCCGAAGTCCGTGGGCCTTCGCGATACCATAAGGCAGCCCTATTTAGGCAGGCCTTATCTCGTTCGTTTCTCGACATTAACCAGACAATCGCATACCACCACACTTAAGAACGGCCATGGCACCACGCACCACCGTAAATCAAGAAAGAGCTATCAATTTCGTGTCAATCCTTCCGGTGTCTGGTCCTTGGTGAAGTTTTCCCGTGGTTGAGTCAATTAAAGCCGCAGGTCTCCACTCCTGGTGGTGCCTTTCAGGTCAATGCCTTAAGTTTGAAGCTTGCACCATACTTCCCCTTGCAACCCAAAAGACTTTTGGTTTCCCGAACTAGCCCGCCCCAGTCATCGCAGGAACTTCGGCGATCGCTAGACTGGTCATCGTTTATGGTCCGAACTAGGGCGGAAGCTTGATCGCCTTCGAGTGCGCGTCTAACTTTCGTTCTTGATTACTGTAATGAGGGATGAGAACTGAGATCGTGTGCGGAAGATGAGTGAGATAGCGGTAATGAGAGTAGTGGTGCGAGACTCCGTAAATTTCCTGTTTACGGAGAAAACGACAATAATTTCAAACAGGCGAGTGAGCAAAATACTGGACATTGTGGAGAATCATGAGGAACCGATGATGCAATGTTGTTGCAAAAATAGAGAATACAGGGGAAACTGGTATGATTGTATGCGTCGAGCGATGTCGGGATTTATCCTACGGCGTGAAGTGGAATGAGCCTTGCGTCCGCGTGAGTGCGACAAATGTGATAAATGAGCGGATTGCAAAAGTAACAGAAGTAATGTGAAAACGAGGGAAACGAAGAGAAGAGTTATGCGGTATAGTGAGAGCGGATGATGCAATTGCGAAGTGTGACAAGTGAGGAAGTAAGCGAGAATGGATGCAAGCAGGTGAGCAGTCACTGAATGTGTGTGCTTGTAAAGCGTGAGGAAAGTGAGGATGGAAGTGTACGATGTGAGACAATGGCGAGAGTGAGTTGAAAAGAATAAGAGAAGTGGTGGTCAGTTTTAAAGAATGCCTGGCCTAAAGGTTGAGCTGCTCGCAAGATAAGCCCAAAGAGCATCTTGTACGATGGCCGACATGATATGGCGAGTGAAGTGTTAATGAGAGAAATGTATGAGATGATCTTTGAAAGGGCGCGTGGATGAGAGATGTAGTTATGGGACGTGTGGCGTTGTTGAGTAGGAAGCGAAGAAAGATGCAACCTGCGGATATTTTGATATAGAAGTATACGAGTGCAATAAGAAAGGTGCTACTGTAGTGACGGACGAGGGTTTGTGCCTTAGAAGTCCTTTAGGGTGAAAGAGTTTTTCAGTGTGCTGAGGTCCACAAGTGCTTCCATTTTGGGCACAATGATGCGGTCAATGCCACCAGAAAGGAACTAGACTGGTGCCAAAATTGGATGTGTAGGACCCTGATGAATAGATTGTAAAAAGGAAGAGTGTGTGTAGAACTGGTAATCTGGAAAGGGAGCAAATGTGATCACTCTGTTCTGGCCGAAGTGTCCGGAATACGTGAGAGCGTAGAGAGAGAGAAAGCGAGAATAACATGACAGACTTGAATGGTGCGTGAATGTGGTGCCGTTATACTGCCAGGAGCGTATGCGGTTGTCTGTTTGATCTGGGTGAGTGATGCTTCTAACGTCGAAGTGAGTGTACTCACTGCTGCACGAACCGTATGAAAGGCATGGGACTGTGGTTGCTTGCCCATGGTATGGATGTGATTGTTTGCGAAAGTGGTGACGTTGAAAGCAGCAGTGGTGGTAATGACCTCTAGGTTAGACTGATTGCGTGATAAGGGTACGCTAATTCTTGGAGTAGTGTGTGGTTGTTGTGAGCAGGGGACTTTGGCGAAATTATTGGTGTCCATGTATTGCACGTAATGGTAAGTGTCGCGAGCCGTACTTGGCGTACTGGACAGAGTAGGTGAGACGGCCTGTGAAAAGCTTCTGCTGATGAGGTATGGATGCGAATGCCGGCCCCTCTCCTATGTTGTATAGAAGGTGTGGAGGCAGCAGAGAGAGTGCAGCGCGTTGGTAGAGTGATTGAAAAATGGATGATTGCGGCGGGATGAAGTTGGTGAATTGACAAGCGAGTTTTACTCGTTCAGCGGGCCGAATGGGGCGAGTGCCATCGCATTCACTTTCGTGAACGGGTGATTGGGGGTGCGGTATGAAGTGGGAAGTAAAGCCCGACTGGTGAGTAGTACCATAACGTATTGTGTTATACGGATGGTTACACAAATAAAAGAATGTAGGTACGAATGAGGGCTAGGCGTAGATGGTGTATGGCAAGGACGTAGACTGTGAAGGATATATGTGTGATCTCGATGAGTGCGTTAGAGGATGCAGCGAGCGCCATAGACAACGCGGATGCGCAGAGCTGTGTAAAGCGCATGATGAATGGATCCATAGTGCGATGAAAATTTGGTATCGATGGATGACAGAGGTGTAAACCTTGTAGGCTGGAAACTTGTGTGTACGGAGGAGCTTGAGAAACTGAAGAAGGCTGTATGAAGCCAGCGTGCCGACCAGCGTGCGAGAAGAGGAATGAAAGCAGCGTTGAAGAAAGAATGAATGAATATAGTACTAAGATTTGTTTAACCAAGGCTCTGTAATAAGAAATTAAATTTAACTAAGACGGGCAACAAGAGCCAAATTCGCGTACATGACAATGCGTTATTCTAACGAAACTAAATATTTTTTTCGTTAGAATTAAAAACCGGTGGACACAAGGCTGACCAAATTTTTTGCACTACTGGACACGGCCAAGATTTTAAATATGAAATAATCTCATATGTTTGAGATTTAATTTCAATACCCCATTTTAACCACCCCTACGGAACAATAATAAATGAATGCAAGAGAAAAAATATACGATCCGAAAATCGCTGAATCGGGAATCGAACCGAGACCTTTAGCTTGCCGGGGCGACTGCTCTTCAGCTGAGCTATTCAGTATCCTTTCGATTCTATACTTTTCTCTGTTATATATATTAATGGTTGGTAAACAAACGCATTTTTAGAGCAGCGTGTCTCAATATAAGAGTTTTAACAAGGCTCTGTAATATAAAATAAATTTTAACGTATAAGACGGGCAACAAGAGCCAAATCGCGGATGACAATGCGTTATCCTAACGAAACTAAATAATTTTTCGTTAGAATTAAAATACCGGTGCACAAGGCACCCAAATTTTACTTGGACACGGCCAAAGATTTTATAATATGAAAATCTCATATTTGAGATTTAATTTCAATACCCCTTTAACCCCTCCTACGGAAAAGACATAATGAATGGCAGAGAAAATATAGAATCCGAATCGCCCCCCTGAAATCTGAATTATAGTATGTTTTGCGTGGAGTATATAGGAGAAAACTGCGAAGAGTGAAATCAAGAGCTGAACGCAGATTTGTGTGCGTGACTGTGAAGATGTAATACCATGAGCGATGTAATATAAGGGTGTCATGGTAAGCGTTATAGGGTAAGATTAAGTGGTATAAAAGTTGGTTATAGCAGTGACACGAGTACATGGAAAGCAAAGCGCGGATGAGCTAATGAGATTCTTCTCGGCAGCAAGGACGACGTGGCGGATAGACGCCATATGAACTTGAGTGAAGAAGAAAAGCAGTTTGAAAGGAGCTAAGTGGAATGTGGGCAGTGAGATCGATGAAAGTGGTAAGTCACCTGGTATGGATGTGTGGAGTGCCTGAGATGTTGCGAGCCGATGTGGGGGCGTGCTGCCCGGTATGGATGGAAAATAATGTCTGTGTATTCCTGAATACAGCGCTGTTCCCCCCGCGTGGAATACTGCGCGGTGTTAGTGTTATTCTAAGTTGTAACCCCCGATAAAACCTAGGTCGGACCCGGGGTCTTATAAGGCCCATTTGACTGCGGCCGTGCTGGGGACAGTGTTGAGCGAAATGATTAGGTGAACATCACACTCGAGCGACGTGTGTGGAAGCATTTGTGACGCCCAGTACGATTCGTAAGGATCGGTCGACCGAGGATCAGGAATCGAGTTGGTATGACTGGGTAATGGGTCGGAGGCAAGTATGTGTTAGGGTGGTTCGATCGGATTTACCAAAGGAGCGGTCCTTGATCATCTAGAGTGGGATGTGTGATCTGAGAATTGCGTAGTTGAAATGTGAAGAAATTGACAATTATGGAAGAGCATTTTAAGTGCGGGCAGCGGTGTATGCTGAGGGTGCGTGTGACACAGTGTGGGAAAGATCTAATGCGTGGCTGCCGCAGGGCTCCATCTGGAGTCCATGTAATGAGGGAACCTAATGCATGGATGAACTGTTCGTGGCGTGGCTATGCGTGAGAGTGATGTAATGGTGGTACGCGGATCGACTTGTTGTTTGGTTCCGTGGAGGACCTAAGGTGACTGAAATGGGTACGAATGGGGTAGTGAAAGTTAGGGGTGAGCTGTGTCTGAGACAAGACTGTGATGATGTTTGATGAAAGGTAGTATTGCCGGGGACGAAGGCCTCCCAAGTGTACGATGAATGATATATGTGGAGGTTGAGGTATGCGCGAACGTGTGAAATATCTGGGTGTTTGTGTTTAGTAAAAGGATGAACTACAGGTTCATTGGAGTGTCGGAGAAAGAATGTACTGAATTGGTGTAGGGAAAACTTAAGACTCGTGTGGTTGGAGCAAGTGCATGGGGTTTGCAATAAGAACTGGTCTGTGCCTGTGGTGTTTGTATACAGGTCTCTTCATGTCGTGTGTGCTGTAGGAGCGAGTGATGGTATGGAGTATGAGATTCTGAATATGGCGAGGGACTCATAAATAGTGACAGCGAGTGGTGTTGAGTGGCGTGTCCTAATTTATGTAGAACCGGTCTCCACGCGGCCATGCAAGTCCTTGGTGGCCTGCCGTGGACCTGAGTGCGTGGTGACACAAGAAGGAGTGTTGTATAAGGTGAGAAAGGGAATTCGTAATGAGTGAGTATGATGTTAGTAAACGCAATATAGTGACTTTCGTGAGAGAGTGTGGATGAGATGTAGGAATTGGTGATTTGAAAGGCGGGTATGATAGAAGGTGGCAGCAATAGATTGGAATAATGCACGAGAACAAGGAAGGTGACGGTATGAATTTATAACGAATTAAGGTTCGCGGTTAGTGCCGAGGTGCGAGCCTGGCTTGAGCCTGGCTGTATTCTGACAGGGCAATGAAGTTTGATGCATTCCTGTATAAGCGTGGTCTGTATTTTGAGAGTGAGAGCTGTGCCTGCGGAGCGGAGAGAGAGAATTAAAGCATGTGTTGTGTTGCATGTCCAATGTTGGTGATGTAAGGCCTGAGTGAGGGGGTGTGATTGTTGCGACACTATGTGGCAGTGTTGGAATGTGGAGTCGCATGTTGGAATGTAGGAAAGGTATGAAGTGGTTTGTGTAATGCAAAGATCTGTATTTCATAAAGGATGGGCGGCGCTGAATGTAGGATAAGAGAGCGATGTTCCCGAGGAACATAGGCCGACCACTGCCCGCGAGGGGGTTTTGGCCCCCCAAAGCTGGGAAATGGTCTCGGCCACGAAGAAACCACCAGTTTTATCTTGACTGGTCCCCCCGGAGGGCGGGGATTCGTCCCCCCGTCCCGGCCAAATTTAAGGGCGGACTCCCTGGGGGTAGTTTTTAAGCCGCATGCTGGTTAGGAGCTCTCGGGCCTCAAAAGGGTGAGGGAGCGTATCTGCTCGGGGCACCAGGGCCTTTCACAGCTGGTAGAGCGTTTGACAGGGCCGCCCCAACCGGGGGGTTGCCGAAGGGTCCTAAAAAAACCCCCGGAGGCCTACTGGTAGTTTTCCCGGCCCCCGCCCGGAACGAGCTGAAATTTTTTTTTATCCCCAAATTCCCGCCCCATGGGGGGCGTGTGATTTTAAACTTTTCTGAGCAGGGACCAGACGTTTTAAAACACCCCCGGACATCTGTTCCTATCTACTTTCCCCCGAGGCTACTGACGATTCGACAGTAGTACGGGCCCTGACGCACCCGGGGGGCCCCCAAGGGCCCTTTCAAGCCAAGGGTGGGAGGCATCGTGTTTGGGGCTTGCTGGCCGGCGGGAGGGTTAAATTTTTCGGGGACCCGGGAAACAATCCCCCAGAGCCCCCTGGCGCAAAACCCCGTGGTATATAAGTCGCCTTACCAGGTTATGGAGGCCCTGCCTGATGGACATTTTTTTTTTTCCCCCCTACTCGTGGGGTAAAACATGGAAAGAAAAAAACCAAACAAAACACAAAAACTTGGGCTGATACTTTTGGGGAACGACTAATGCCCGGCGCGAAGTAACCGAAACTCTAAACGCCCCAAAAAAAAAAGAAAAAAGAATTGCTGTTTGCGCGAAGGGATCTTGTAAGAGTTTACCACCTCCTTTGGGTAATAACCCCAAAAAACACTGAGAGACGCATGAATGGAACACCAAGGCTGAGTGATTCTTTAAAAGAAAGGAATTTGGGTATGAAAGATTAGAACAAGCACAGGAGTAAATGAAATTTTAGGAAAATGATGGGGGACAAAGGAACAGCCCGAGACATTCATTTTAATTTATAACAACAAAATTAAAAAAAAATCTGCCCTAAAATACATTTTATATATAATTTTAATTTTTTAAGGTTGCCATAATAATTAATAAAAAACCACTCCTCAATGTTTAAAGTCGACCAACTGGCAATTTAAATTTTTTATAAAAAATTATTTTAAATCAAACAAAAACGTTTGGGTGTCATTGCAGCCCTTTTTAAATACACTTTAAAAAGTTCAAACAAAAAAATTAAAATTTAAAAAACTTTTTCGCAAAAATTTAATTTCATTTTAAAAACCCAAAATTTGTTACATACCAAATTTAAAGCAGTAAATCAACTTCTATGCAAAACTACCGACAATGTTAACGCTTGTTTTGATGAACACTGTAAGACTGACGAAGTGCACATATTAACTAGATGGTTATAACGTTCACAAGAATCTTTATCTACTCAGCTTTTACATGAAGTAATACAGAGACGAAACTAAAAAGGTCCTTTCGAATCAATTAATAAATCGTCCTCATAAAATCAATCATCAAATAATAATAGGGTGATATAAAAATAAAAATAACCTAACCAGTAAAAATACCTATAAAACTACTTAAATAACGATCACAGAACACGCTCATAAAATCCACTGAAATTCTCCGTATCATTTTCGGTTAAATTAATACTTATTTCCTTGTGGTTTATGTCAAACATTTCTGCAATTTCTCTTTTCTTGTCTATGTGGTTTTCCTCCATGCCAGAATCACCCGGAGAATCCCAACGGAACTCATGATCGTTTGCTAATCCGATGTAAACTATGACAGAATGCTTTTTATAGATAGTACTTGAAAGGCTGCATGACCAGCCGAAATCGTTTGTTGTTGTATTTCCAAATAATTATTTATAATAATTATTGCCAGTCTTGTCGACATTAAACATTGAGGATTGGTGTTTTTTATTAATTATTACTGGCAACTCTTAAGGATTATTTATTTATTTATCACACCGTGTACCTTATTATTGTGGTTTCTACAAAGACAGGATATTTATTACGTGACGGAGAAAAATCGTTTAGTAGCATGTCTTTTGATGCTAAAATCTTGGATATCAGACGAAGAATAAACCTATGTAAATCTTATCAACAACTTATATTTTTACTCCGGTGCAGACGGAATGGATATTCTACCTCCGATATTAAACAACAACATACAGCACAGTCACTCAACTATTTTTTCACAGCAGAAATGTTACACGTAAATGGCTTACATCTCCAGCATCGTAGGCAAAATTGAGTTATTAAACTTAGAGATTAAGATATATTGTAAATTAGTGTCGTTACGTGGTCAATTTTAATCATATCGAAAAGCGATTTATTTGATACATTTTACCTTTTGAGTTTGTCGTTGTGCCTTTTTTGATCACAATGGCATCATTCCATAACTATAATAATAGTGAGAACGGCGTCTAAGAAGAAACTTTGAACACAATTTGTCGCAAGTATTATGGGGTTTTTCGGATCATTATAAAATAGATTACTCGCAAAATGGATTGTAATATCAGCAATCGTCGCGTTCCGGATTCGTTGATGAGTTTCTCAGTTTGGGTGATAAGTTTGGCGTACCCATTTGTAGAAGTAATAAGATGATAGGAAAATTTCGCACTTAGAAAACATAAAGAAATATTGAAAGTTAAGCATAGAAAGTTTTCCCCAGTGACAACCTGACAATTTGAGATTTTCGATAGCGAGTTCCGTACACAAGTTTTTTTGAGTAAACAAAAACATGTATGTTTACATCGAGATTACATTTTAATAGATACTCCGACTGGCTCAAATTTTGAATCTAACACAATATTTTTGCAACTAAAGCTGATAAGTCAGGTTCTGTACTGATGGACCGGTCAGGACTACGTTAGAAATGAATTTTTTATTGAAAGACGATTCTACGTATAATCACTTAATAGGACTCCGCTGAGTCACTGAGCCGAGGGTGCTGAATTATTAAAATCTTTTTTTGGGGGGTTAGATAATAAATTATAGACGATAACACATACAACATTGAGGTGTACGAAGGGTAATTTGCCTCGTGCGATGTTTCCAAAGATTCATACGGTAGGTTACCCTCCCGCGCATATTTCACTGTAAGGGAATCCTATTAATACAACATAGCCTCCTTTTTTGTGAGGGAAGAATACTACACAAAAGAGCAGATCATAACCCTCCGATCGTCATACTTCAGGCAATAGTTGGTCCTTATGTCTTGGAGATTAATTAAAGACATGAAACATCTCGACAAACAGCCATGTTTCATGATTTCGATGGACGTGACTTCACTTTATTACTACACACCCTTGGGAACTTAATATAAATAGCAATAGATACCGATAGGGATGACATCTCACAATTTACTTCGTTATTAGCCTTGCTCAGTTTTTTTACACGCCATTGACACGGTTAGAGCGCTCAACAAGCTTGTAATTTTATGACGAAATTTATAGCGAACCAGGGGTTTTCGGTCTCTCGATTGTGGTCTCCATTGTCTCCGATGCTTCTCTGAACAATTGTGATGACGATTTGGAATCATAACTGTTTCCTGTCCAATTGGATTTCGACCCTATGCGTTATTATTATGGTAAGTCGATGATTTTTTTCAATTAATCCGAAAGGAAAAAGGAGGAGAGGCTTCGTGTGCTTCAATGGTTTCCCACACTCGAACTTAAGTTTACGTTGTGAAACTATAAGCAAAATTGTTCTTCATGAGTTTTTTTGGATCACGAACGTTTATACGTATCGGTGGTAGTTGACGACTAATTGGTACCGAAAGCCCTACGTTTCAGCCGCTATATTAATTTTCTGTCAAAATCATCTATGAGATATAAAATTAGCAGTGTTACAAGCCTACGTTGATAGGTGCTATTTTACTCGCTGACCCTATTTTTCATGAGAAAATATTATTTCATCAAAAGAATCCCTTATTAATAAATCATGTTACCCGTTAACAATTATTAACAAAAACATCCAATAAAAGTAACTATTCGAGCGATTTTTTAAAATTTGGCAGTAATCTTAACATCGCCAATCGAATAAATTTGATACGCGAAATTGCATTGTTTACCTTACATTAAAGATCTAGCGAGAATATATACGGTTTGCATCAATAACAGTGGAATTGCTGCGTTGTATACTGTCCCAAAAAAATTGGAACCGTGATAAAACAAGAGGTAAAAAGATGGGATCGTAGACTTAAAAAGAACTTGATGTTAGTTTATAAAATTGATTTTGCAGAATTGCGATTCGGACTTATATAGAACAAGACAAACGAGACATTTTAGAAACGCGCATTAAGACATAGAACTAAAAAAGAGTAAAAAAAATACAAGACATTTTGCATTTCTGTCATTAGTTTACCATCGGACCTTCCAACGATCATGAGGATCCGTTGGATTCTCCGGTGTTCTGCATGTGAGAAAAACAGACAAAAAGAGAATTGCAGAAATGTTTTACATAAAAAAACTGGACAAATATTACACTTTACAGAAAGTACGGAGAATTTCAGTGGGATTTATGAATCGTGTTCTTGACGTTATTTAAGTCGTATTTATATTTACTTTTCTTTTAATTTTATTTTTATTTTTAATATTCACCTTTTATTTATTTTTAAGTTATTTGTACTTTATTATACGATTTAAATTACTAAAGACACATTTAGTTTCGTCTTCTATCTTCTAACGCTTAGTGACTAAGATTCGTTGTGAACAGTTAACTAGCTATTTAATCTGTGCTTACTTTTGTCAGTCTTACATTGTTTTCATCCACACACAAGCGTTACATGGTCGGTATTTGCACAGATGTTGATTTTACGGTTTTAAATTTGGTATGTAACACATTTTGTATTTAAATGTATAATGAAGGTTGCGAATAAGTGTAATAAATTATAATTATTTTTAGAGATTCCACTTTTTATAGAATGTATTTGCAAAATGGCTGCAATGACGCCGAACCTGTTGTTTGTCGTATTTCAAATAATTATTTACATAATAAATAATATTTTAATATCAATACAAGCATTATATTTTGTGCCATTTCGTAGTCGACTTTAACATGTGGGTGGTTTTTATAAATACATATTGTCCAAATAGGGTCAAACTAGAAATAGTCTACACATATGTAGTTTAAAAAAAGAAATAATCGGAAAGCCTGCTTACCAGCTGTTGTAACTTGAGGCCGAAAGGACTTCTCCTATGCCAATTTTACGGCAGGCAACTCCAATTACTGCTCAGGTGCCATGTAAAAGAAAAAGAAAAGAGGTCAGTACTACCACAAAGTAGTACTAATTAACCTATAAAAGAAGACGAAGATGCGAGAACGAAAGTGAAATAAAGAAGGAGGTTATAACAAGAAACTGACAATACAAACTACAAAGCCATGAGCAATAAAGGCATAAGGCAATGAAGAGGAAAGGATTATTGTGTTGGAGGTGGATCACAGAGACGGGACTTTGTGAAAAGATAAAAAACCTACAACAAAGAAATTGAAAGTATAGGAGCCAAGGAAAATAAATCCTACTCTTATAATGTATGACGTAGACAGGGATACAAGTTCAGATCTCAAAGAAGCTTTTCATAATCAAAAACTGTGACAAATCCGGATCCAATCGAAATAGAAGAATACAAAAAGGACAATTACGATGGGAGTACCTATTGACTCTCTCGGTCCTCAAAGCACACCTCTGCGATGGTCAAATATGATAGCGTTGTTTGTTGGTATGGTGCTGCGCCAACGAGTCCTCTAGTACAAGACCTTCAGCACTCTCACGTCCAAGTTGTACCTCCCTCCATATTCGGTGCTCCCGGAACGGCTACTTGAAAGTTTAAACTCGGTTAGGTGTACGACTAAGAGAGTGTACAACAAAGATGTCGCCCCCTAAAGGCTTCGGCCATTCGCCTACTTCATGGTGAGTGTGTGGGGGCCTAAGAAAGCCGTAGTTTTCTTGGGGGGCTCTCGGTTGTCAATCCGTTTGCCCCCCTACACGCAGTTAACTATGGAGAGAAATTGAATAAGAATACGGTCCCCGGGTTCTCGGATGGCCCGGGGACTGCTGCGAGTGCTTCGCGTGAGTGGAGAGCGCGAGAGGGCGGAGGACCCTGACGGGATCGCAGCTGGTCCTTCGCAACCATAATAAGGAACCACCAGCTGAAGTGGACAGGCCTAGAGGATGAAATGGGTCGCTGTGAGTCAGTGTTCGGCGAGTTTCCGGAACTGCGTGGTCTTGGTGTCCACAAAGTACGTGGCTTCACCCACTACACGCCAACAGGGCTATCAATGTTGCACCACCCGACTCGCGTAAGGCCAGATGGTCAGTTGAGGAAACTAGACTCATGCACGCGCTGATGCTGAAAGCTCCTTAGCCGGGGTTTTTCATTAACCAGTATCTGGAGACAAGTTCGCCCAAAGGAGTCTCGAATCCATCAGGGTAAACGGCAACAGACCCTTACGAGTGATGGTTAGAAACTTCTGCCAAGAGTCCAATCGCGGTCGCGCGATGGTGATCGATTAGGGCGATAGAGATGGGCGGTGAGACCGAGCCGACGCTTTACACGGAATCCCCCGGCAGGCGCACTCCCCCCTCTTCGGGATGAAACCGTCCGACTCCCCAGCATCGATGCGGAACCTCCGTATGAGCACGATGTTTTGAATATGAAAGCTTTGATGGAAGCTGGTACCAGCTCTCCATATCCGTACGCCGATGCTCGCCTTATCCGGGGCCGAGTTGAGGGGCAGGTTTGATGCTGCCCCCCCCCCCCCCCAAAACCCCCCCCCCCCCCCCCCCCCCCCCCCAAAAAAAGGCCCCAAACCCCCCCCCCCCCCCCAAAAACAGCCCCCCCCCCCCCCGCCTCTCACCGGAGATTAGATACCAGTTTCCACAAGCTCCTCTTTCGGTGGAAGACGCGGAGCCGGTGCGACAGGAGCGGACTCCTGCGCTACGAAGGCGGGCCCCAGTTCGCGGCCATCGCCGCACCAACCGTAAACCACGTCCGCCTCAGTGGCCCATCCAGAACTCTTGCCGTGCGCGCGACATGCTCTAACGGAAGAGGCCTGACTAGCGCATACTCCAGCTCGGCCGCGCGCTTTTCTTATTCCGGATTGACGACACGGTTTTCGTACTGGGCGGTACCGCACACGAGGAAGCCGTCGGAGGGAACATCACTCAATACCCACGGGCCCAGAGGTCCTCCGCTGTCATCCAGAATTCTGAAAATCCGATCTGGATCAGGATATTGTGAACTTTCCCCATCCCTGAGATCCTCCACAACACCAAAATGATCGCGCGTATAAGCACCTCAAACTGCCGTTACGCATCACCCCAGCCGGGAGAAATGGATAAAGCTGAGGCGGCCAGGCGACCCTGGGAGAGATTGGCAATGGGTCGGGGGAGACGGAGTACTGGTGTCACCGGACCGAGAGAAACGAGCTCCGCTCGATGATTCTGGCTGCCAATCCTCCAGTGCAGCGCGACGAAACGCTGGTAACGCCGTTCCTTACGCCTCCCCTTGATGCATCACAGGGTGCTTGCGGGACGACGGTTAACAATGTTGAGTCATAAACCTAACGCCTCGATCGCGGCAAGCGCTTCCTCCCTCGCCATCATGCTCTTCTCTTCGGAACGTGAGACCTAAGGGTCCTTACTAGAGGACTTCGTGGCGCATCACGAACCAACCACGACTCTCTCTAAGTACCATCGCAGCGTGTTGCTTTGAGGACCGAGAGAGTCATGTTACTCCCACACAATCCTTTTTGTATTCTTCTATTTCGATTGGATCCGGATCGTCACAGTTTTTAAGTATGAAAATCTTCTTTGAGATCTTCAAACTTATATTCCCTGTCTACGTCATACAATATAAGATAGGATTTTATTTTCCCTTGGCTCCTCTACTTTCAATTTCTTTGTTGTTAGGTTTATTCTTTTCACAAAGTCCCCGTCCTCTTTCATCCACCTCCCCACTACTACTCCTTTCCTCTCATTTGCCTTATTGCTTTAATCCTCAGCCTGTTTATTTGTACTTTGTCAGTTCCTTTATAACCTCTTCTTTATTCACTATTCGTTCTCGCATCTCGTCTCGTCTTCTTTTATAGGTTTAATTAGTACTACGTACTTTGTGCGTAGTATCTGGACCCTCCTTTCTTTTTCTTTACAGCACCTGTAGCAGTCCCTTGGAGTTCCTGCCCGTAACATTGGCATAGGAGAGTCCTTTAGGCCTCAAGTCAGCAACAGCTTGGTAAGCAGCTTTTCCATTTTTCTTTTTCTAAAACTACATATGTAGTCTATTTTCTATACTTGCCCATTTGGACAATATGTATTTTATTGCAGATTTTGTTATTTTTGTTGTTATCATTAAACATGAATGTCTCGAGCTGTTCCTTTGTCTCCATCATCTCCTCTACTTTATTTACTCCTGTGCTCTGTTCTAATCTTTCATATCCATCCTTCTCATTTTCAGAATCACTCGCTTGGTGTTCCCTTCAATGCGTCTTCTTCAGTGTCTTTTTGGGTACTACCCGAAGGAGGTGGTGATCTACTTACAGATTCCCTTCGCGCAAACAGGCAATTCTCTTTCTTTTTTCTCTCTTTTTCGGCGTTCAGAGTTTCGGTTACTTTCGTGCCAGCATTAGTCGTTACCAAAGTATCAGCCAAGTTTTTTGTGTTTTTGTTTGAGTTTTGTTCTTTCCATGTATATCCCACGAGTATGGCAGGAAAAAAAATGTCCACTCAGGCAGAGCCTCCATCACCTGGGTAAGGCGACTTATATACCACAGAGGTTGCGCCAGGTGCCCCTGGGGGATCGGTTTGCGGTCGCGCAACTTAACCTCCCCGCGGCCATGCAGCCCCAGACACGATGCCTCCCATCCTGGCTTGAAAGGAGACCTCGGGGCCCCGGGTGCGTCATGCCCGTACTACTGTCGAATCCGTCAGTAGCCTCCTGGGGAAAGTAGATAGGAACAGATGTCCGTGGTGATTTAACGTGCGGTACCTGCTCAGAGAGCTTAATCACACGACCCCCATGGGTGCGGAATTGGGATAAGCCCAATCAGCTCGTTCCAGCACAGCAGGCCAGGAACTAACCAGTAGCCGCCTCCGAGTTTGTTAGGACTCTTCGGCAACCCACCGGTTGGGGCGAGCGACTGTCCAACGCTCTACCAGCTGTGCAGGACTGGTGCCCGAGCAGAATACGCTGCTCACACCCGTCGAGGCCCGAGAGCCCCTAACCAGCAATGCGGCTTCAACCACTACCCCCACGAGTCCGACCTCAATTGCCGGGACGAGGGACGAATCCCCCTGGGCAACCCGACTTCCCGTGGTACCAGTCAAGATCACTGGTTGGATCTTCGTGGCCGAGACCACTCCCAGCTTTCGGAGGCCTACACCTCCCAGGCCAGTGTCGGCCTTATGTTCCTCGGGAACATCGGCTTCTCTTATCCTCCTTTCAGCATCGCCCTCCTTCTCTGAAATACAATCTGCGCATACACACCAACACTTTCATACCTTTCCTTACATTCCAACATGCGACTCACATCCACACACACTGCCATTCTCTCGCACAATCACACCCCACTCACTCAGGTTCCTCACATCACCATACATTGGACACTCAACCAACACATGCTTTTAATTCTCTCTCTCCGCTCCGCATGCACAGCTTTCACTCTCAGACAGACCACGCTTATACAGGAATTCATTCAAACTTCCATGCCCTGTCAGGATATAGCCCAGGCTCAAGCTAGGCTCGAACTCTCGGCACTCACCCGCGAACCTTACATTCTTTATAAATTCATACGTCACTCTACCTTTCTCGCACTTATTCCGTCTATTCTGCCACATCTCATACAGCCTTTCACTCACCAATTCCATACATCCTTCCACACCTCTCTCACGCAAGTCACTATCATTCACTACATCATACTCACTCATACTAATTCCCTTTCTCACCTTATACAACACTCCTCTTCTCACGCACTCCAGGTCCCACGGCAAGCCACCCATAAGGACTTGCATGGCCGCCGTGGAGACAGACCGTTCTACATACATTCAGACACGCACTCAACACCACTCGCTGGCACCTATTTATGAGCTCCCTCGCATATTCAAATCTCATCACTCCATACCATACACTCGCTCCATACATCACACACGACATGAACAGACCTTTATACAACACAGTCACAGCTTTCTTTCGCAAACCCCACTCACTTCTCAACACGCGTCTTAATTTTCCCACCACATTCATACATTTCTTTCTCAGACACTCCAGATGCAACCTGTAGTTCATCCTTTTACTCACACAAACACCCAGATATTTCACGCTCCTCGCATACCTCACGCATCTATCATTCACTCGTACATTGGGAGGCCTCGTCCCAGCCATACTACCTTTCATCAACATCATCACAGTCTTGTTCTCAGACACACTCACACCTACTTTCACTCCCCATTCGTACACCATTCTCATCCACTTAGTACCCTTTCTCTCCAACTCCGCTCGGCTCTGTCCTTCCACGACCACGACCAACAACAAGTCATCCGCGTACGCAACCACTTTACATTCACTCTCACGCAGCCGCCACAACAGTTTATCCATCATTAGGTTCCATATAAATGGATCACAGATGGAGCCCTGCGGGCAGCCACGCTTTACGTCTTTCCACACTGTGTCACACGCACCCATCATGCATACACGCCTGCCGCTAAAATAGCTCTTCCATAATTCAATTTCTTCACATTCAACCTTACGCAATTTCTCGATCACACATTCCCACTCTAGGTTACCAAACGCTCCTTTGAAGTCCACGAACACTCCTAACACATACTTTCTCTCCGACCCATTCACCCAGTCATGCACTCGATTCCATGCATCCTCGGTCGACCGATTCCTTACGAATCCGTACTGGGCGTCACACATTCTTCCACACATCGTTCGCTCGAGTCTTCCAACCATCATTCGCTCCAACACTTTCCCCAGCACGGACAGCAGTCAAATGGCCTCAATAAGACCCAGGGTCCGACCTAGGTTTATCGGGGGACTTCAATAACACTACCACCCGCGCAGTCTTCCACGCCGTGGGGAAACACGCTGTATTCAGACATACATCATACATTCTTTTCATCCATACCGGGACAGCACGCCAAATCGCTCGCAAAATCTCAGCACTCACACCATCCATACCAGGTGCCTTACCCACTTTCATCGATCTCACTGCCACATCCACTTCGCTCCATTCAAACTGCTTTTCTTCCTCCCTCACGTCTCCCCTGGCGTCTATCGCCACGTTCGTCCTTGCTGCCGGGAAGAATCTCTTCATTAGCTCATCCGCGCTTTCTTTCCATGTACTCGTCACTCTATCACCCACTTTTATGCCACTTAATCTTACCCTATCACGCTTTCCCATGCACACCTTATATACATCGCTCCATGGATCCCTCTTCCCAGTCACGCACACAAATCGCTTCCAATTCCAATTCTCCTCTTTCACTCTTCGCATTTCCTCCTTATACTCCCGCAAAACATACTTATATTCATTCATTCTTTCTTCTACTCTGCTTCCATTCCTCTTTCTCGCACGCTGGTAGGCACGTCTGCTCCTTCCTACAGCCTTCTTCAGTTTCTCAAGCTCATCCGTCCACCACACAAGCTTCCTAGCATACACAGGTTTACACCTCTTCATCCATCGATCATTCGCACTATGGATCCATTTCATCATTCGCTCTACACAGCTCTGCGCATCCGCTTCGTCTATGGCGCTCGCTGCATCCTCTAACGCACTCTCTCGCATATCACACATATATCCTTCCCAGTCTACGTCCTTGCACACCCATCTACGCATGCCCTCATTCGTACCTACATTCTCTCTGTGTACCATCCGTATTAACAATACGTTATGGTCACTCACTCCCCAGTCGGGCTTTACTTCCCACTCATACCGGCACCCTCCATTCACGCCGTTCACGAAAGTGACATCGATGTCACTCTCCCCATTCGGCCCGCTGAACGAGTAAAACTCGCTTGGCTCATTCAACAACATTCATCCCGCTCGCAATCATCCATTCCTCAATCACTCTACCACGCGCTTCACTCTCTTTGCTGCCTCCACCCTTGCTATACCACAAGGGAGAGACGGCATTCGCATCCATACCTATCAGCAGACGCTTTCTCCCGGCCGTCTCACATACTCTGTCCATGTACGCCAAGTACGGCTTGATACACTTACCATACTGGCAATACATGGACACCACATACATTTCGCCAAAGTCCCCCTTCAACCACACACTCACTCCAAGCTTATTCGTACACTCTCTCACGCACATCACGTCTAACCTAGAGTCATTTACCACCACTGTTGCTTTCACCGTCCCACTTTTGCACACAATCACATCCATACCTATGGGCAAGCCCACCACACGTCCATGCCTTTCATACGGTTCTTGCAGCAGTGCTACACTCACTCGACGTTCGCGCATCATCTCACCCAGATTACACATAACCGCATACGCTCTCTGGCAGTTATACTGCACCACATTCACGCACCATTCATTCGTCATTTATTCTCGCTTTCTCTCTCTCTAACGCTCTCACGTATTCCGGACACACTTCGGACAGAACCGAGTGATCACATTTGCTCCCTTTCAGCTTACAGTTTCTACACACACTTTCCTTTTTACAATCTCTCATCATGTGTCCTACACATCCACATTTTTGGCACAGTCTTTCCTTTTCGGTGCATTGCCGCATCATGTGCCCAAATGCGAAGCACTTGTGGCACCTCAGCACACTGAAAAACTCTTTCACCCTAAAGGCCTTCCAATGCACAAACACTCGTCCGTCACTACAGAGCACATTTCTTATTGCACTCGTAACTTCTAATATCACATTTCCGCAGGTTGCATCTTTCTTCGCATTCCTACTCACAACACGCACACGTTCCATAAATACTCTCTCATCCACTCGCCCTTTCAAGCTCCTCTCATACATTTCTCTCATTAACACTTCACTCGCCATATCATTCGGCACATCGTACAAGATGATCTTTGGGCCTATCTTGCGAGGCAGCTCAACCTTTAGGCCAGCATTCTTAAACTGACCACACTCTCTTATTCTTTTCAACTCACTCTCGCTCATCGTCTCAATCGCTACACCTCCATTCCTCACTTTCCTCACCGCTTTCACACGCACATTCAGTGACTTGCTCACATGCTTCATCATTCTCTCCTTTACTTCCTCACTTGTCACACTCGCACTTGCATCATCCGCTCTCACTATTACCGCATAACTCTTCTCTTTCGTTTTCACTCGTTTTCACATTCACTTCCTGTACCTTTTCAATCACGCTCTTTTCAACATTTTTCGCACTCACGCTCGCATAGCTCATTCCACTTCCGCCGTAGGCTAAATCCCGACTCGCTCGACGCATACACTCATCCAGTTTCCCCTGTATTCTCTCATTTTTGCACAACATTTTCATCATCTGTTCCTCATATTCTCCCACAATGTCCAGTATTTTCTCACTCGCACTCTTTGAAATTTTGTTCGTCTCCGTAAACAGGAATTTACGGAGTCTCGCACCAATTACTCTCATACACGCTATCTCACTCACTTCCGCAACGCTCTCATTCTCTCCCTCATTCATTAATCAAGAACGAAAGTTAGAGGTTCGAAGGCGATCAGATACCGCCCTAGTTCTAACCATAACCGATGCCAGCTAGCGATCCGCCGAAGTTCCTCCGATGACTCGGCGGGCAGCTTCCGGGAAACCAAAGCTTTTGGGTTCCGGGGGAAGTATGGTTGCAAAGCTGAAACTTAAAGGAATTGACGGAAGGGCACCACCAGGAGTGGAGCCTGCGGCTTAATTTGACTCAACACGGGAAACCTCACCAGGCCCAGACACCGGAAGGATTGACAGATTGATAGCTCTTTCTTGATTCGGTGGGTGGTGGTGCATGGCCGTTCTTAGTTGGTGGAGCGATTTGTCTGGTTAATTCCGATAACGAACGAGACTCTAGCCTGCTAAATAGGCGTACCTTATGGTATCGCGAAGGCCCCCGGCTTCGGCTGGCGGGTTTTTACTACCAACGTACAAACAAATCTTCTTAGAGGGACAGGCGGCTTCTAGCCGCACGAGATTGAGCAATAACAGGTCTGTGATGCCCTTAGATGTTCTGGGCCGCACGCGCGCTACACTGAAGGAATCAGCGTGTGTTCCCTGGCCGAAAGGCCCGGGTAACCCGCTGAACCTCCTTCGTGCTAGGGATTGGGGCTTGCAATTGTTCCCCATGAACGAGGAATTCCCAGTAAGCGCGAGTCATAAGCTCGCGTTGATTACGTCCCTGCCCTTTGTACACACCGCCCGTCGCTACTACCGATTGAATGATTTAGTGAGGTCTTCGGACTGGTGCGCGGCAATGTCTCGGCATTGCCGATGTTGCCGGGAAGATGACCAAACTTGATCATTTAGAGGAAGTAAAAGTCGTAACAAGGTTTCCGTAGGTGAACCTGCGGAAGGATCATTAACGTTCCGGAGGTCCTGCTCTGCGTCGAGAGTCCTCTCTTTTGGGAGAGACGCGCGCTCGCAGCAGTCGGCGACTGAATGGACGCGCTGAAAAGGCGCTCTCAGAGAAAAAGAAAATAACGGATTTGACGGAATTTGTTGGTTGTGTTTTGATATAACGACGGACGCCGTCGCGCCTCTCTGACCGAAAGTAGTCGGCAAGCAGAGCAGCGCGCCCGGCGGTGTTCGACGACGATTCGGAGCGAGACGCTTCGCGATCACGCTCGTGTGTGTGCCATTCTCCGGCCACACACACACAGAGCGTCGATTCGGCGTTGAGCGCGAACCGGTGGTAACCTATGCCCGCGCACGCGTGTGTGCAGCACCCACGACGTTCGTCGACGCGCGCCCTCCCCGTTGTCGCGGGGCAGCGGTCAGCGTGCCGAGAACACACGGTGTGCGACCGCGAGTGCCGAGCGAGAGGACCCCCATATATTATTATAATATATATATAACACAGAGAAGGGATCGATGATATTTCGACCAATCTGTCAACTGTGTCGGTCCGACGGTTTCTTCAAAGAGCTTCCGCCCCGGCTCTCCCGTTGCGGGAGAGACGCTCCGAACGAGAAACACACAACTCTATCTTTGTGCCGTAGCCTTCCCTGGCGGGAGGCGGCGGTCCGCGCGCGTCCTCGGCTGATCGAAGAGCCACCACGATTATTCTCTCTCTCTCGTCCGAGAGAAGAGACCACGATGGTTGAACGAGAAGCGCGTTTCTTCGCGAACGCAAAAATTTCGAACGATTACCCTGAACGGTGGATCACTTGGCTCGTGGGTCGATGAAGAACGCAGCTAATTGCGCGTCAACTTGTGAACTGCAGGACACATGAACATCGACATTTCGAACGCACATTGCGGTCCACGGATACAATTCCCGGACCACGCCTGGCTGAGGGTCGTTTTAGTACCCCTAAACTGCTTGCGCCCGAAAAGCGCGCACGGCCACGACGCGGGCGACCAGAGAATGGCGCGCGCGTCGCCTGTGCCCTGTGCAACGCTTACAATGGGCGTACGAGCGATCGTTGGACGTTCGCCCGAGGTGTCTGTGCCGCGCCGACCGGCCGCGGTGCAAATCCTGGCGTCGTCTGAAATGACACACCGAAATAATAATAATAATAATGAGGAGGAGAAGCGCACAAGCGTGTAAAACGTTGGCGAACGCGCGCCCAGAGAATGCTGCGCGAATTAAGAGGGGGAGCGTGTTTGTGTATCCAAGTCGTGTGTGTACGCGAGAGCCGAGGAGAAATGGGATGAGAGTAAGAGCGCGCGCGAAGGGAGCAACAAACGGCCAAAAAAAGGGTCAGGACGGTGAATGGCACCGCTTTCCCTAGAGCGGCGCGTGCGTCGTTGTCTCCCGAAAGTAGGTAGCGCTTGTCTCACCGTCTCTCCTCTCCGTACATCACACAGACTGACCGGACTGCTCTCGCACTCTGTGCCGCGTCTCTCGGTGCGATAGCGCTCGCGCGTCTTATGCCGAGGCGCCCTTGCCCGCACACATAACGGTATTACGGAGAAATATACGGCGCGTCGTCGTCCGGCGGAGAGAGCATTCGTAATCCTTTACCTCTTTACGGAGAAGGGTTTTGAATCGCGAGCCGAACGCGTGTCCGAGTCCACGAAATTTTCGTAAAGCGAAAAAAGGGGACCGGCGCGCCGCGTCGTGTACTCGTCGAATCGATTCCGCCCGAATTTCGTATATAAAAGAGAAGGGAGAGCCGAGAATCTCGAACCCCGCGATATATCGTCTCCATTACCACCAACGAGTGTGTGTGCGGTTAGCGCCCCGGCGTTTTGCCTTCTCGCGTATTT